>NW_027266275.1:48989454-49286954 GCF_022045235.1 Haliotis cracherodii | reverse complement strand
TAATATTGGGTCCGGTCTTGTGGTTTCTCATACAGTATAATGAACATTGACAGCTCGTGATGTGTAATATTTAATCCAGTCTTGTGGTTTCTCATACAGTATAATGTACATTGTCAGTTTGTGGTGTGTAATATTGGGTCCAGTCTTGGGGTTTCTCATACAGTATAATGTACATTGACAACTCGTGGTGTGTAATATTGGGTCCGGTCTTGTGGTTTCTCATACAGTATAATGAACATTGACAGCTCGTGATGTGTAATATTTAATCCAGTCTTGTGGTTTCTCATACAGTATAATGTACATAGACAGCTCGTGATGTGTCATATTTGGTCCAGTCGTGTGGTTTCTCATACAGTATAATGTACATTGACAGCTCGTGGTGTCATATTGGGTCCAGTCTAGTGGTTTCTCATACATTTTAATGTACATTGACAGTTTGTGGTGTGTAATATTTAATCCAGTCTTGTGGTTTCTCATACAGTATAATGTACATTGACAGCTCGTGATGTGTAATATTGGGTCCAGTCTTGTGGTTTCTCATACATTTTAATGTACATTGTCAGTTTGTGGTGTGTAATATTGGGTCCAGTCTTGTGGTTTCTCATACAGTATAATGTACATTGACAGCTCGTGGTGTGTCATATTGGGTCCAGTCTTGTGGTTTCTCATACAGTATAATGTACATTGACAGCTCGTGGTGTGTAATATTGGGTCCAGTCTTGTGGTTTCTCATACAGTATAATGTACATTGACAGCTCGTAGTGTGTAATATTGGGTCCAGTCGTGTGGTTTCTCATACATTTTAATGTACATTGACAGTTTGTGGTGTGTAATATTTAATCCAGTCTTGTGGTTTCTCATACAGTATAATGTACATTGTCAGTTTGTGGTGTGTAATATTGGGCACAGTCTTGTGGTTTCTCATACAGTATAATGTACATTGACAGCTCGTGGTGTGTAATATTGGGTCCAGTCTTGTGGTTTCTCATACAGTATAATGTACATTGACAGCTCGTGGTGTGTAATATTGGGTCCAGTCTTGTGGTTTCTCATACAGTATAATATACATTGACAGCTCGTGGTGTGTAATATTGGGTACAACCTAGTGCTTTTTGTGCATTATTATGTATATTGAAGGGGTGAAATGTCTAACATTGGTTATATTTTCGTGGTTTGTCGTGCAAATTATGTATATTGACGGCGTGTGTAGTGTGTAATGTTGGGTATAATCTCGAGGTTAGTCTTTCGATATTAGGTTTTGTTTGTTTGTTAATAGCAATAGTCCAGCTATATGAAAGTGGTCTGTAAATATTCGAGTCTGGACCAGACAATCCAGTGATTGGCACCATGAGCATCGATCTACACAATTTGGATACCATGACAGGCATCAACCAAGTCGGCGAGTCTGACCACCCGATCCCGTTAGTCGACTCTTACGACAAACAGGGGTTGTTAAAGACCTATTCTAACCCGTATCTTCACTTGACCGATATCAGGTATATGGATGGTGTGGATGTTGGAATTTTGTGTAAAATCTAGTAGTTTGTCTTTCAGTATTATGTACAAGTAAGTGAGTAGAGTGAATAAATGCTGAAGCAGTAATATAGTTATTGTCGCGTTCAGCATGTTGAGTAATATTCACCTACTTTCTTATAAGGCTGTCACCCTGTCCGTTGTATAACGCTGTCACCCTGTCTGTTGTATAAGGATGTCCCCCTGTCTGTTGTATAAGGCTGTCACCCTGTCTGTTGTATAAGGCTGTCACCCTGTCTGTTATAAAAGATCGTCACCCTGTCTGTTGTATAAGGCTGTCACCCTGTCTGTTGTAAAAGATCGTCACCCTGTCTGTTGTATAAGGATGTCACCCTGTCTGTTGTATAAGGCTGTCACCCTGTCTGTTGTATAAGGCTGTCACCCTGTCTGTTGTATAAGGCTGTCACCCTGTCTGTTGTAAAAGATCGTCATCCTGTCTGTTGTATAAGGATGTCACCCTGTCTGTTGTATAAGGCTGTCACCCTGTCTGTTATAAAAGATCGTCACCCTGTCTGTTGTATAAGGATGTCACCCTGTCTGTTGTATAAGGCTGTCACCCTGTCTGTTGTATAAGGCTGTCACCCTGTCTGTTATAAAAGATCGTCACCCTGTCTGTTGTATACGGCTGTCACCCTGTCTGTTGTAAAAGGCTGTCACCCTGTCTGTTGTATAAGGCTGTCACCCTGTCTGTTGTAAAAGATCGTCACCCTGTCTGTTGTATAAGGCTGTCACCCTGTCTGTTGTATAAGGCTGTCACCCTGTCTGTTGTAAAAGATCGTCACCCTGTCTGTTGTATAAGGATGTCACCCTGTCTGTTGTATAAGGATGTCCCCCTGTCTGTTGTATAAGGCTGTCACCCTGTCTGTTGTATAAGGCTGCCATCACGTCTTTTGTATAAGGCTGTCCCCCTGTCTGTTGTATAAGGCTGTCACCCTGTATTTTGTATAAGGATGTCACCCTGTCTGTTGTATCAGGCTGTCTCCCTGTCTGTTGTATAAGGCTGTCACCCTGTCTGTTGTAAAAGGCAGTCACCCTGTCTGTTGTATAAGGATGTCACCCTGTCTGTTGTATAAGGCTGTCACCCTGTCTGTTATAAAAGATCGTCACCCTGTCTGTTGTATAAGGCTGTCACCCTGTCTGTTATAAAAGATCGTCACCCTGTCTGTTGTATAAGGATGTCACCCTGTCTGTTGTATAAGGCTGTCACCCTGTCTGTTGTATAAGGCTGTCACCCTGTCTGTTATAAAAGATCGTCACCCTGTCTGTTGTATACGGCTGTCACCCTGTCTGTTGTAAAAGGCTGTCACCCTGTCTGTTGTATAAGGCTGTCACCCTGTCTGTTGTAAAAGATCGTCACCCTGTCTGTTGTATAAGGCTGTCACCCTGTCTGTTGTATAAGGCTGTCACCCTGTCTGTTGTAAAAGATCGTCACCCTGTCTGTTGTATAAGGATGTCACCCTGTCTGTTGTATAAGGATGTCCCCCTGTCTGTTGTATAAGGCTGTCACCCTGTCTGTTGTATAAGGCTGCCATCACGTCTTTTGTATAAGGCTGTCCCCCTGTCTGTTGTATAAGGCTGTCACCCTGTATTTTGTATAAGGATGTCACCCTGTCTGTTGTCTAAGGCTGTCTCCCTGTCTGTTGTATAAGGCTGTCACCCTGTCTGTTGTAAAAGGCAGTCACCCTGTCTGTTGTATAAGGCTGCCATCACGTCTGTTGTATTAGGCTGTCACCTTGTTTGTTGTATAAGGATGTCACCCTGTCTGTTGTATAAGGCTGTCACCCTGTCTGTTGTATAAGGCTGCCATCACGTCTGTTGTATTAGGCTGTCACCCTGTCTGTTGTATAAAGATGTCACCCTGTCTGTTGTATAAGGTCAACACCTTGTCTGTTGTATAAGGTCATCACCCTGTCTGTTGGTGATGTCTCTTTGGACGAGTAAGTATAGTCAACAGACTAGCATGCAATATCTTCAATACCATGTCGATCAGTGCTCTATACCTACTATATGACATGTTTTGGAAATAAACTATAGCAGTCACAACTTGAAACTGAGTGACTAGAATGTATGCTGATGTGTTTACTGATGTTGTAGATGTGGAGGGCGTATGAAGACCATGGTATTCGGGGAGGGCATTGTGGAACTTGGAGCGAACTGGATCCATGGAGCAACGCTTTCCAACTCCGTCTTTACATTGGCTGCACAAAACAATTTACTATACCCATATGTGTTGCTTGACAGGTATGACAATTTAACAAAGGACAGGTTTATGAAAAAAAGATTGATTCTGTTATTCTGTCATATTAAAACAATCTATATCAAAAGCCAGCTTCAGCAGCTCCATCTGTTAGAAACAGACATGTTTCTGATGTATTGATATTTTGATCAGGACTGAAGGTCCAGTTCAGTATATGGCATTTTGGGTTTTCCATCGTCTGTCCGTCCGGGAACTTTTTAACCAAGCCGACTGAAGGATGAACCATGAACTGAGATGTCAATCCCCATAATTGGACTCGGATTAATTCCGTTTGCTACTAAATTAAAGGGTGTGTTTGAATACAAAACGAAAACTTGTTCACGCCATGAAATTAGAAAACAAACTCTTTTAAAATGGTCTTTTAGAGTCGGCATCTCAGAAACCACAAAACCAAAAATCCTTTCAACATGTCAAGAAAGTTTGTTGTTAATTACATGAGGTGGAAAACATGATATATAGAGGTTATCACGCGAGTGTGTTTGAGGATGGTAAATATCCTGCATTAGGAATAAACATTGTATTTAGCGAGCCTTGGCGAGCTAAATACATAGTGTGTATTCCTAATACAGGATATTTACCATCCCAAAACACACAAGCGTGATAACCTCTTTATCATATAATGTCATTCTTTAATTCTGTGCTTCAAAATCACTTTCCCTCTTTCACAAACATTACCGAAACATTGCGAGTTTTCCTGGAATGCGCGCATTAATATTTATTACGTCACAGGGTAAGTGATGTGTCAGTCGGACAGTGACAGTAGCCAATATAGTTCCAACTGAAATCTGTTTCTTATACAGTGGCGAAGCAACATATACGCAAAACAACTATTGTTTTTATTTGCCTTTCGCGGCAATCCATCGGTCTGTCCGTAGAGTAACTGCCCTTTGTCAAAGGGAAGCTACTCTAACCCTAGTCTATGAGACCTCACGGCCACGGTCAGACGTTGTTGACCGTCGGTCTGTCATAACGTTGAGAAGTGTAGTCAGATGTACACACAGCGACAAAACGAAACAAGGTAACAATTCAAACATATTTGGTTCCAAATCCAACTATTTTAATTTGTGGAGAAGGTTTCAAGCCGCAGAGGTCTACAAGCACAGATATGGATACTGATCCCACTTGGCTAGGCCTCGTGCCCTCGCAAAATTGTGTCGAAATTTATATCTCCAAAGTTGCCAAAACTTATAAAATGCCTTAGCTTTCTCGGCAGGATAAAGCCCACGGATAAAAACGATATCCGTTGAGGTCATATGCGGATAGAGATGCAAATATCAAAGGTCAAGTAGGGACTACTTTCACTGTTTATAAACAAACATGGCGTCGCCCTCGTCATTCGGCGATCGAGTCAGAATTAACCATCGGGAATCTGGATTAACTACAGAGATAATTGCTTTCATTATCAAAAGAACAGTCTAATATACTGAAAATCAGTGTCTAACTGTGACGTAGCTAAGGCATTTTATAAGTTTTGGCAACTTTGGAGATATAAATTTCGACACAATTTTGCGAGGGCACGAGGCCTAGTCAAGCGGGATCAGTAGCCATATCTGTGCTTGTAGACCTCTGCGGCTTGAACCTTTCTCCACAAATGACAATAGTTAGATTTGGCCGAAATATGTTTGAATTGTTACCTTGTTTCCTTTTGTCGCTGTGTGTACATCTGACTACACTTCTTAACGTTATGACAGGACAGACAGACTGTCAACAACGTCTGACCGTGGCCGTGACGTCTCATAGACTAGGGTTAGAGTAGCTTCCCTTCGACAAAGGGCAGTTACTCTAGCAGACAAACCGATGGATTGCCGCGAAAGGCAAATAAAACAATTTTTGTTTTGCGTATATGTTGCTTCGCCACTGTATAAGAAAGAGATTTCAGCTGGAACTATATTGGCTACTGTCACAGTCCGACTGACACATCACCTACCCTGTGACGTAATAAATATAAATGCGCGCATTCCAGGAAAACTCGCAGTGTTTCGGTAATGTGTTTGAGAGAGGGAAAGCGATATTGAAGCACAGAATTAAAGAATGACATTGTATGATAAAGAGGTTATCACGCTTGTGTGTTTGGGGATGGTAAATATCCTGTATTAGGAATACACACTATGTATTTAGCTCGCCAAGGCTCGCAAAATACAATGTTTATTCCTAATGCAGGATATTTACCATCCCGAAACACACTCGCGTGATAACCTCTATAGAACTGATAACGCGAATTTTATTAATGGGAAATAATTAAGCATTACTTACTTTACTTACGGGAATTTTATATTTCTTGTCAAGAATTTGGTACAATGGATATTATTGTGCATCCACTGGGAAGCAATATATTATTTTTTTCTGCGTCTATTCTATACATTTGTGCGTAGTGGATGCACATTTCTGTGTCCTGTAAAACCCAGATTTCCAAAATGATAGAAATATCTGCTAAAAGTAGAATCGATTGTATGATTTCAACTACATCATGACCATGTGTTGGTGAATCACTATTAAATTACATGGCGATGTTGCAAAAACAATGTTCTTACATATAAGAAAGATGCGGTCATACTACACATTCTTTCTTGTTGTAAATAGATCTCATCAAACACATCATGTCTCGCATCACCTCTCATTTAAAACACATCAAAAACACCACCTCCCACATCAAACACACCACCTCCCACATCAAACACACTACCTCCCACGTCAAACACACCACCTCCCACATCAAACACACCTCCTCCCTCTTCAAACACAGCATCTCCCACATCAAACACATCACTTTCCACATCAAACACATCACTTCGCACATCTAACACACCACCTCCCACATCAAACACATCACCTCCCACATCAAACACACAAACTCACTCATCAAACACCCCATCTCCCACATCAAACACATCACCTCGCACATCTAACACACAACCTGCCACATCAAACACATTACTTCCCACATCAAATACATCTCCTCCCACATCAAACACACCTCCCTCATCAAACACACCACCTCCCACATCAAACACACCACCTCCCACATCAAACACACCACCTCGCACATGAAACACACCACTCGCACATCTAACACACCACCTGCTACATCAAACACATCACCTCCCACATCAAACACACCACCTCCCATATCAAACAAATTACTTCCCACATCGAACACACCTCCTCCCTCATCAAACACACCGACTCACACATAAAACGCATTAACTCACACATCAAACACACCACCTCCAACATCAAACACATCACTTCCCACATCAAACACACTACCTCCCACAACAAACAGATCACTTCCCACATCAAACACACCATCTCACACATCAAACATATCACTTCCCACATCAAACACACCATCTCCCACATCAAACACATAAACTCACACACAACCTCCCACATCAAACACATTACTTCCCACATCAGACACAACACCTCCCACATCAAACACACCACCTCCCACATCAAACACATCACTTCCCACATCAGACGCATCACCTCCAACATCAAACACACAACCTCCTACATCAGACACACCATCTCCCACATCAAACACACCACCTTCCACATCACCTCCCACATCTAACACACCACCTGCTACATCAAACACATCACCTTCCTTTATTAAACACACCACCTGCAACATCAAACACACCATCTCCCACATTAAACACACCACCTCCCACATCAAACACACCACCTCCCACATCAAACACACCATCTCCCACATCAAACACATCAACTCCCATATCAAACACACCACCTCACACATGGAACACATCACGTCCCACATCAACAACACCATCTCGCACATCAAACACAAAAACTCACACACAACCTCCCACACCAAACACATCAGACGCATCACCTCCCATATCAAACACACCACCTCCCATATCAAACACACCACCTCCCACATCAAACACATTACCTCCCACATCAAACACACCACCTCCCACATCAAACACAACTCCTCCCTCATCAAAGACACCACCTCCCACATCAAACCATCACCTCCCACATCTAACACACCAGCTCAAAGATAAAGCACACCACCTCCCACATCAAACACACCACCTTTCACATCAAACACATCACTTCCCACATCAAACATACCTCCTCCCTCATCAAACACACTACCTCCCACATCAAACACACCACCACCCACATCAAACAAATTACTTTCCACATCAAACACACCTCCTCCCTCATCAAACACACTACCTCCCACATCAAACACACCACCTCCCACATAAAACAAATTACTTCCCACATCAAACACACCTCCTCCCTCATCAAACACACTGACTCACACATAAAACGCATTAACTCACACATCAAACACACCACCTCCAACATCAAACACATCACTTCCCACATCAAACACATCACTTCCCACATGAACCACACCACCTCTCACATCAAACACATCACTTCCCACATCAAACACATCACTTCCCACATCAAACACACTGCTTCCCACATCAAACACACCACCTCCCACATCAAACACACCACCTGCCACATCAAGCACACCACCTACCACATCAAACACATCATCTCCCACATCAAACACATGAACTCACACATCACCTCCCACATTAAACACACCATCTCACACATCAAACACACCATCTCACACATCAAACACATGACCTCCCACATCAAAGAAACCACCTCCCACATCAAAGACACCACCTCCCAGATCAAACACATCAACTCACGCATCAAACACATCACTTCCCACATCAAACACACTACCTCCCACAACAAACAGATCACTTCCCACATCAAACACACCATCTCACACATCAAACATATCACTTCCCACATCAAACACACCGCTTCCCACATCAAACACATCACCTCCCACATCAAACACACCACCTCACACATCAAACACACCACCTCACACATCAAACACATGAACTCACACATCACCTCCCACATCAAACGCACCACCTCTCACATCAAACACACCACCTCCCACATCAAACACACCATCTCACCCACCAAACACCCCACCAAACACATCACCTCCAACATCAAAGAAACTACCTCCCACACCAAACACATCACCTCCAACATCAAAGAAACTACCTCCCACATCAAACACACCATCTCTCACATCAAACACACCACCTCCCACATCAAACACACCATCTCACCCACCAAACACATCACCTCCCACATCAAAGACACCACCTCCAACATCAAACACATCCACTCACGCATCAAACACATCAACTCACGCATCAAACACACTCACCTCCCACATCAAACACAGCACCTCTCACATCACACACCACCTCCCACATCAAACACACCACCTCCCACATCAAACACATCACCTCCCACATCAAACCCAGCACCTCTCACATCAAACATCAACTCTCACATCAAACATATCACCTCCCACATCAACTCACACATCATACATCAACTCACACATCAAACATCAACTCACACATCAAACAGATCTCATTGCAAAGCCAATCTGGCGATATTTTACACCATTCACTAAGGTACCAAGCACATATCTGTTGAGATTGCATTGCCCTATGGATCAATATTTATTGTTGACTTTTAATGCTGATATATATAGAATACTAAACGAGCTCCTGTGTAATACCAATTTTATGAAACGAGTGAATAGTTCTGGTATCTGACGAGCGAAAGCGAGTCAGATACCACAACTATTCACGAGTTTCATAAAATTGGTATTACACGGGAGCGAGTTTAGTATTATATTTATTACTGGCCATTTATAACGGTTTTAGAATTATACTTTTGAGTGTGAATAGGCTGACACCTACACGATCCACGGCATAATCCAACTGAGTTTAACACAGTAATACATGTACTTCAAATACGTCAAAAGTTGAAACGTATGAATTTAATACCATCAAACGTTATAAATGGCCAGTAATAAATAAAATACTAAACTCGCTCCCGTGTAATACACACTCGTTTCATAAAATTGGTATTACACGGGAGCTCGTTTAGTATTCTATATATATCAATGTATGTTTTTGCATAACCATGGTCAATGTAACGAGCCTAGCATTCTGTTCTTGTGTGTTGCAGGATGGAAGGCTACTGTTACACGTCAGATGGCCGTGTCATTGACCCTCACTTGACCAATCGAGTTTGGACCGTATACCAAGCTATAGAAAGAGACTTGCAAGGATTGTCTAGTCGAGGTAGTGACGGACTTGGGCTCCCCCTGGAATCCTGGTTCAACAACAAATTGCAGAAGGCTATGGTCTTGTTTGAAACACAAGAGCAAGAAGATGCTCGGGCGGTCATGAACTGTCTGTTAAACCTGGTGCGGTTTCATAACGGCGGCTTCTTGGATGACACAGATACACACTTGATATCCCTGTACGAAGAGCTGCCAGGTGGCGAAGTGAAACTGCCTCGTGGATGTGCATCCATCCTAAATGCCATGCTCCACACCCTGCCCCAAGGCACAGTGCAGTGTAACACAGAAGTGACCAACATTCGTCTGAACACATCAGGACTGACACCTAATGTGGAAGTCACGTGTAGGAATGGAAGTCGGGTTGTGGCAGACCATGTGATAGTAACCTGCTCTCTAGGCTTCCTCAAGCGCCAGCACCACACTCTCTTCTCACCACCGCTACCTCGTCACAAGGTCCATGCCATTGAAAATATAGGCTTCGGTATTGTTGGCAAAATATTCCTGTACTACAAAACACCTTTCTGGGTACGTGGACACGGGGGTATCAAATTGTGCTGGCAAGGACATGAATCACGACTTAAGGGAAAGGAGGAATGGTACAAGAAAATATTCGCTTTTGATGAGGTGCTCAATAACCCTGGTGTGCTGGTGGCTTGGTTGTCGGGGGCCGAGGTGGCCTACATGGAACGTCTGCCGTTACAAGAAGTAGCCGACGTTTGCTCAAACATCTTGAAATCATTTTTAGGTAATCCATGTCTGCCATCCCCCACCCGGGTGTGTCGGTCAGGGTGGAGCGACAACCCCTACATATGTGGCTCTTACAGCTACCCCACAACATCCGATCCCTGGAGCCTCGTCCCACACCTTCTGCAGCCAGTGTGTACTTCAGACCAAGCTCCCCGGATCCTGTTTGCAGGGGAGGCAACTCATCCGTCCTTCTTCTCTACCATGCACGGCGCCAGATCCTCTGGTCTGAGGGAGGCCAACAGGATCATCGCCTGGTACAACACACGACCCAAACTCTAGTATCCTCTTGCTCATTGTGTGCTGTTACCAGTTTATTCCGAAACTGAAGTGCGACGGTTAACCCAGAAATGAGTACATACAGAATTAGATTGTGAAATCAGAAAATAACCACACAAGCTCAATGAACAAGAACAAATTATATGTAAATACACAGGATACGGTTTACATTATCAAAAGGCAATACAATGGTCACTAATATGGCAGCAACAGTATACAATAATATATATCAGGGCTAAGTAATATAGTCGGCATTTGTCACACTTGAATGTCTTGAGTCAAGCATGTGCTTTGTCCTTAAATCCAGGAATGAGTGTTGGAAGCAAGCCGAAAAGTCTGTGTTTTCTAATAGCTATGCGGTCTGCATTGTGCAAATAGATAGACTCAAGTCAGGTCGCAGAAGAAAGGCCTCGAATCGCCTTATCTCGCACGTTTAAAGGTACAGCCAGCATTCTAGAGTTTTCTTCATCGAGAAACAGGTCGTCATTTTCAGAAGTGAAAACATGCTGTAGACAATCTCCTCACATCGGAGCCCTCTATACCAGAAGGCTAACGAAGGTGTCAAGCGCTGGGTCGGAGTTTGATCAAGAACAACAAAGGGAGGTCACTCCACATCAAGGTCTCTACCGAGGTTAACATTATAGGAGCACCTCAATCAATTTGACACTTACTATCATATTTGTTTGTTTGTTTGTTGTTTTATTCCAGCTATATGACGGCGGTCTGTAAGTAATCGAGTCTGGACCAGACAATCTAGTGATTGATATTATGAGCATTGATCTACGCAATTGGGATACAATGACATGCATCAACCAAGTCAGCAAGCCTGTTAGACGCCTCTTTCGACAAGCATACATGTAATCGCCTGTTATGGCAAGCATGGGTTGCTTAAGACCTATTCTAACCCGGGTTTTCACGGGTCTTAATATCATAAGAAATATTATCAGTGATAATGGCGTGTGTGAGATAGGGGTTGTGGTATGTTATAAGGGCGTGTGGGTCATAGGGGTTGTGGTATGTTATAATGGCGTGTGTGAGATAAGGGTTGTGGCAATCTCATTAAAATCAGATCTTAGTTCTCGCTACCGCTAAACAAAGAAAATCAGATCTTAGTTCTTGCTACCGCTAAACAAAGATCTGAGGACATCCCATTAGGGGTCACGTCAGAACGACTTTTCATCCGACCAATCAGAGCTTCACTTACCAGATCATGAAAGTGACAGTCGGAATGTGATTTCTCATCATGCAGCCTCGAAAACTTTAACACGGGGTATTCCGAACGATAGTAACGGGCTTAACCACTGAATCCATACAATCTAGACCATCTAATAGCCATTCGAGAATGTTCTTTTGTTCAGGTTTCAATTTTTTAATTGAGAATTTGTCAAAATATGTTTCGAGGCGTAGTCGCCAATTTGAAATTAGTAACGTAAAGCACGAAAAAGCTGCCTTCTGATTGGCTAATGTCGACTTCTTGTCAGTCATTCCATTGATCGGTCAAAGTTTGCGCAAGGTCGGTCTGACGTGACCCGTTATGGGATGTCTTCAGATCTTTGTTAAGCGGTAGCGAGAACTAAGATCTGATTTGAATGAGATTGGGGGTTGTGGTATGATATAATTGCGTGTGTGAGATAGGGATTGTGGTATGTTATAATGGCGTGTGTGAGATAGGGGTTGTGGTATGTTATAATGGCGTGCGTGAGATAGGGGTTGTGGTATGTTATAATGGCATGTGTGAGATAGGGCTTGTGGTATGTTATAATGGCGTGCGTGAGATATGGGTTGTGGTGTTATAATGACGTGTGGGAGATAGGGGTTGTGGTATGTTATAATGGCGTGTGTGAGATAGGGGTTGTGGTATGTTATAAGGGCGTGTATGAGATGGGGGTTGTGGTATGTTATAAGGGCGTGTATGAGATGGGGGTTGTGGTATGTTATAAGTGTGTGTGAGATAGGGGTTGTGGTATGTGATAATGGCGTGTGGGAGATAGGAGTTGTGGTATGTTATAATGGCGTGTGTGAGATAGGGGTTGTGGTATGTTATAATGGCGTGCGTGAGATAGGGGTTGTGGTATGTTATAATGGCGTGCGTGAGATAGGGGTTGTGGTATGTTATAATGGCGTGTGGGAGATATGGGTTGTGGTATGTTATTATGGCGTGTGTGAGATAGGGGTTGTGGTATGTTATAAGGGCGTGTGTGAGATAGGGGTTGTGATATGTTATAATGACGTGTAAGAGATAGGGGTTGTGGTTTGTTATAATGGCATGTGGGAGATAGGGCTTGTGGTATGTTATAATGGCGTGTGGGAGATATGGCTTGTGGTATGTTATAATGGCGTGCGTGAGATGGGGGTTGTAGTATGTTATAATGGCGTGCGTGAGATAGGGGTTGTAGTATTTTATAATGGCGTGCGTGAGATAGGGGTTGTGGTATGTTATAATGGCGTGTGATTCGTCTGTCAACATGGTGTAACGCCACTGGCGCACATCCCGTCCCTGGTGTTGCCCTGTCCACCCAAATCTTTGCTATCTATGGTAAGCTGTTAGGGTCACACTCTTCACAGGAAGCCTTGCGTTCAGGCGGGCTGCATAAAACCAGTTTTTAGGCGTAGATGTGGAAATTCGTCTTCCTGGAATTCTCCATTGATAACATGAGCAGATTTGAGTGAGTGAGTGAGTTGTGTTTCACGCCGCTTTTAACAGTATTCCAGTTATATCACGGCGTGTCAGCTTAATGTGGGAGGAAAGCCCGAAGTAATGCAGGTCTAAGACGTTTACCACTTCGGTGAAACCCACGAGCACGGGTATGGTGCTGACAAACCTAGAAACATAATCTGGGCGAACCGGGATTCGAACCCACAATCATAGGTTTTTGGCGTGCCCAAGGGACGCAACTCGGCACAGCGAATCGTGGCGCCTTAGACGACTGGGCCACCCGTGCCCCCTTGAGCAGATTTGAAGCTATTGCGTAGCGCAATTAATGTAATGAGACGATCTAGTCTGGGTGACGGTTTTTAGGCCTGCCACGCCCAGGTCTCATTGCAACCCCACCCGTTTGACGGTACTTGTCCCAGTCCAGAAAGTCCACTTTTTGATTCGCCAAACATTCGGGCAACTTGGATATGGACGTCCTAGCCTCTATCGTACCCACAATTCGTTTTTTTTTCTGTTCATTGAGATACTGTCTCGAAGGCATTTTTAAGAGTTAGCTCAACTCAGATGCATTAGTAATTTTGAGACCCCCTATAAACGCAGTATTTCTTGCTTATAGCAAAGACTCCAAACATTGTGGTAAATGGAGAGTGTGGACGATTCCCTATGTATATATACTCATATTTTCTAACGGAATATATATAAAGTTCAATAAATATTAATTTGTTCTGAATTTAAATAATGTAGCTTTCAATACATATTCATGAAGACATCTCGCCATTATTCACAATTTGCACCCGCATGTTCAAGCTCTGCGCACAATTTGGATTTTTGCGTGTTTGTTTGGGAGCATGATACTCACACACGTGTTATTTTTTATGTGAACAGCACACAATGACTGATAAGCTACCATGTGATCTAAAAAAGAGAAAATAAACGTCTACGCGCCTTGGGTAAGCTGTGAACAGGAATGGCGCAAAACGAAATTGCAAGACATTTTGATGGTGATCGAAACTAAAGATCATCTCTTTGGTGACATTATCAATAGCAGGGCAGCACTCATGACGTCACGTTACGCCAACGAGACAACCACATTTGGTTGCTGCATCAACGGAATTTATACGAAACTGACACATTAAGGGCTTGGACAAATCCTGGGTTGAGACCAATTAGTGGCAGAGGCGTACGCAACCGGTTGAGGGAGCACAACACCCGACCCCAACGACCAGACAGACATACGTCCAAGTTTGCTTCCAGGCACGCCTGGGCCCGTTCCACAAATCGACCAAGCGCTAATTTGATCGTAACTCACTTACTTTAAGGAAGGCTTACGGTCTTCGAAGGCTAAGATCGCTTTGTGGAAGGTGATCCTGGCTACTGGATATTGTTTGAAGCTTATAAAAATACCATGTAATAGGCTACCAAGGAAATGTTATGATATATGAAAAACAAGGTAACTGCAACTGGGCGCATCGCACTAAAGAATTCCTTCAAAACTAAATTGTGGCTATGGATATGTTTACAATGATTAGTCTGTATAAAATCCAAATATTTTCATGTCCGCAATACTGCAGACATTAAAATAAATGTACTTGCAAAAGTGGACAGCATCCCTGATGGTTTCAAGGAAATGCCTCTCTTATTCCCAAATAAGTTATATATCTGTACTGAAGCCTATCTTACCATAGTACGTTTGGATAAACACGTCGCATAAGCCTAGTTAATATGTAGTTCCCATAAACGTTTGTTCGAAATAGGAATGGATAGAAAAGAAAGGATGTATCGAATAGAAGTATTTCCTTCTAATTTGCCCCAAATACGATACTATCCGTCGTAAATACATCGGCCGATACTTCTTTGTAAACCTGAAGATGAATAGATATATAGCATTAATGTACTCTATCCATGTATCTGTTTGACCTCATGCAATGTTGAATGTTGAACAGAACAGATGTAATTAATAACCCCGAGACCACCCATCAGTTTTGAAAATATTGTATACTATGTATCTATGACCCTTTCAATAAAAGCAAATAATCGATTGCTTGATATAATACAGTATTGGAGATATGGTTGCGGTTTGTTAAAATGGGATGTTGGTCGTAGTGGTTGTGGTTTATTGAAATGAAGACTTCGGTAGCGAAGACTTATTATTATTGAGTGGAATGGCATGTGACTGTTCTCTGGCTACTCCGACTGTACATGTGTTCTGTTTGTATCTGTGGGCGGGTGATTCAGTCGGTTCCTGTTATATTGTCTCAGAGTGAGCATGGATTCAATCGACACAAAGTGACGGTAACAAAACATCCATACTTGAATTGTCAAGATGATCGAAGAAGGGATATCCTTGTTGACAGGTTTAAAGGTACATGGCCCGAGTTATATAGCGCCTTCACGGGAGGTAACAGACATGTAGAATTGCGTAGGAGTTGGTTGGTTGGTTTGTTGTTTAACGCCACACTCAGCAATATTCCAGCTATACGACGGCGGTCTGTAAATAATCGAGTCTAGACCAGACAATCCAGTGATTGATATCATGAGCATCGATCCACGTAATTGGGATCGATGACATGCTTCAACCAAGTCAGCGAGTCTGACCACCCGTTCCCGTTAGTCACCTCTTACGACAATCAAAGTTGCCTTTTTACAGCAAGCATAGGTTGCTGAAGACCTTCACGGGTCTGCGTAGGAGTAAAACGTTAGACGAACTACTTCTGTTTCATATATCCCCAACTACATACCACACTGATCTCATGTTTAGGAATGTCTATCATACTACTGGTGCCTGTTGTTGGTACAAGAACCCCCTTCCACCTAGTCCCATATAATATATCAGTGATCAAACAAGGCTCACATGCTGTTCGTATTCAGTCGCTTTAACATTGTCTTGAACAAGAGAGTCATGTTATCGGGCCGGGTCATGATTCTACCCAAAGGACGGTCTCTTCAGAATAAATTGTTATTTTCATGGGCATAACCAAACGTCTTTCAATTTTTCACAATGTCATGTTACAACATGGCGTCGGCTGGATGCTCCTCCTCACGCCACTGTATATAGTGCACTTCGTCTGTGTGTAATCTACAAGTACCCCTACATAATGTGATACATCAGCTGTCACGTCTCAAAGACAGTGACATAATGACATGCCGGACGTGGATGGAAAGATACGGCCTCCTAAAAACTGGGACAAACAGGTCGGCGTGATGCGTCGCACATCATACCACACAGCGTATCAAGGACTTGCTACTCCTCGACTAACGTATTTGTTAAAAAAAATACAAGGGGACACTTGTTGCATTCTTTAATCAAATGTGTTGGAGAAGTAAACACTTCAGTGTACCGTCAATCCTATTTTCCTGAAAGTATGAAGGTAAAGGACATTTGTAATAACGTCAAAATGCAGGCTAAAAAGTATCTTCGGAACAGCATCTTATCTTTAATTTGAACGACTTCGAAAAATACACCGAGAAGATGAACTCCAGTGTGTTAGAAGTTGTGGCTGGAATGGGATCTCAAATATTATCCACAGCATGTTTATATTTCCTGGCCGCCTCCGTGGTCTAGTGGAAGAGTGAGTGAGTGAGTGATTTGGGTTTAGCGCCGCTTTTAACAGTATTCCAGTTATATCACGGCGTGTCAGCTTAATGTGGGAGGAAAGCCCTAAGTCATACCGGTGAAACCCAAGAGCACGGGTATGGTGCTGACAAACCTAGAAACATAATCTGGGCGAACCGGGATTCGAACCCACAATCATAGGTTTCTGGCGTGCCCAAGGGACGCAACTCTGCACAACGAATCGCGGCGCCTTAGACGACTGGGCCACCCGTGCCCCCTCTAGTGGAAGAGCCTCCACCCGTAGAGCGGAAGGTCTGGGGTTTGGCCCCTGGTTGCGTAAAACCAAAAGGCGGTAAAAGATAGTACTTGTCTTTACCCTGCCATAGGATCGGCATGAAGGGGCTAAAACAAGGACAGGTCTGCTCGGTAGACTGCAGTATACTGTGTCTGAGAGGGGCATTCATGTTAAACTGCAGCACTGTATCTCAATGGGCTGGCACTACAAAATCGGCCTTAGTCCGGACTGGTACATGCAGACACACACATGCATCATGCACGTCGCTATGAAAGAACAATAATCTTGGACGCGAAGTTAAACAGCACCTCATCTATATGTCCTATTGTTTGTGTTTTTAACCTTGATAAATATGGATTCTTCTTGAGCATACACAGGGCGCTTTAAACATGGGACAAACTAAACTGCAAATGTTCGGTTGGTCGGTTTGTTGTTTAACGCCACACTCAGCAATATTCCAGCTATATGACGGCGGTCTGTAAATAATCGAGTCTAGACCTGACAATCCAGTGATTGATATCATGAGCATTGATCTACGCAATTGGGATACGATGACTTGCATCAGCATCAACCAAGTCAGAGAGCTTGACCACCCGATCCCGTTAGTCGCCTCTTACAACAAGCATGGGTTGACCATGGGAAGACCAATTCTAACCCGGATCTTCATGGGTACAGAAGATACAAGCTTTAATAATATAGTGTTACAACTACCAATAAAACAAGCATGAAATACTCATATCCGCTGCCAATATGACATGTCCGGTTGTGTTCAATGCATTAGCTTCTTTTAATAAATGGCCTAATTGCAGCACCTAAAAAAGTTATTACTGGTGTTGTTTTGCCATCTGCAGTTTATGATAGAATATGTAACTAAATTTGTAATGAGTAAGGATGAGACATATTAAGAGGGATGGTTTCGGTGTAGGTTCTAACACTTATCAAACAAGTGAAGTACAGAGTATGGTTGACAAGAATATATACAGGATAGGAGGCAGTGTTTATACAGTTGAGTAGGTTTAAGATCAGTTACACTGTTGTATTTGTAATGAGTTGTGTTTCTGCGTGAAGTTAGTCAGTGAATGCAACAACCGTGTCCATCACACTTTTGGAGGAACATACACTCAAGCAATGCAGAACTTACCAACAAGAAAGGAAATGTATTCAATACTGCGAGATGACATTATGTGCCAAGTTTGGTGAAAAAATATTGTACGGTTTTCAAGATCTGCTCCGGAAACAAGGACTACCGCCAGTTTCAGTCTAAATCAAAGTCGTTGCCATGGAAAATCGAAAAATATTTTTTTTTAAATCCCAAACTATCAAAAGACACCAGTTCACCACTAGACCTATCTATGTGCCAAGTTTGGTGAAGAAATATGGTATGGCTTTCAAGATCTGCTCCGGAAACGAGGACTACCGCCATTTTCAGCCTAAGTCAAAGTCTTTGCCATGGAAACTCAAAAAATAAAAACATAAAAAATCCCAAACAATCAAAAGGCACCAGTTCACCACTAGACCTATCTATGTGCCAAGTTTGGTTTTGAAGATCTACTCCGGAAACGAAATGTGACGAAGGACCAACGGATGGATGGAGGGATGGAAGGACGGACAGACGGCACCCATTCCAATATCCCCCTTTCACTTTGTGGTGGGGGATAAAAACTATGATAATTCCCACGTTATGCATGCGCAAGAGGCTTGGGAAGGGAGATACTATTATTATCTCAACAATTTTTGAATAGTTGACAGTGAAGAGGACTTCTGGTGAAAAAACTGAAGATTGTTATTGTGTGAAGACAGCCGAAACACAGGATTTTTGTCAATGATGTGACACAGGTTTTGTATTCGTAGGAATTATGAGAATCTGAAATTAACTCGGCAGCCAGGGTTCAAGCAGTAATTTACTGAATCACTATTTCCCAAGCTTCTCACATCATGTCGCAGTGCTGCATTGAAATACAAATTCATTTCGAACAACTCATTGCATACAAGTTGTACCAACTAGTTGTATAGCATGAACGCCCCCTTAGCTCATAACTGAGGCATATGTGCCCTGTCAATAGTGAGTGAGTGAGTGAGTTGGGTTTAATGCCGCTTTTAACATTATTCCAGTTATATCACGGCGTGTAAGCTTAATGTGGGAGGAGAGCCCTAAGTTATGCAGGTCTCAGACGTTTACCATTTCGGTGAAACCCACGAGCATCAGGTAATTACACTGCCTGGTTACAAAAGGTTTTATTGTTTATCTGGAATTATGTTTGCAACATATTTTAATAATTATATTCAACATTTGATTTCAATATTGCTCACATTAATTTTGGAGAACTCATTTGTGAAGGGATCGGTAGATTGCACAACTCACCGTGATTTACAGCAACCACAGTCAGATAACCGTTATTGACGTCTCGAAACAAACTTTAGTTGACAGAGAATGGATACATATATCATAAATGTCATACTTTGCCTCGTTAAATGTCATATTTGTTACAATTTGTTACAAATTACATTTGTATATTTATCCTGCATTACTCTTAAAGCCTAAACGACCTTGGTCATCTTAGGATTCTATGGAACGACCAACACTGAATTGAGTGCTACCAAATACATAGTAATGGTGCTACCCTTCAAGTGTCTTTTGGTACGCAAGTGTAGGAGGTATTCGGCTAAGAATTGTGGTGACGCTGTCGTAGGATCTTGATGATGATGTTTCAAATGATCCCCACTTGTCATCATATAAAACCCTGGTAGAACGAACATGCGCTAATGCAACAGCTTTGGCAGCCTGCGCCAAATACCCCTTAGGACTTAACGTCTTTAAAAGACAAACCAAGCATGAAGATGAAATCTGCCTGGCCCTGGGTGATGCAATTAGGCTGTGAGGGTGGATGAGTAGGTTGGACTACTCTGGGAGGGACAGAGGATCGTTTTCTGCATGATTTCTGTGGTTGACAAACCACCCCCTCGCTGGCCACCATGGGGCGATCAAAGTCAGAGCAAGGTTGCTTGTCTCTTTAATCTTTTGTATCACCCAGGGGATGCTGAATATGACTACCACCAAAGCCTGCAGATGCCTGTGTGAATGCCACTTGGTGGGAGCCACCCTGTCTGGTTGGGATAAGGCGTCGACCAGTATGTTCTGACATCTGGGGATATGCAGAACTATAAATTGTAGTTTCAGACGATCCATTAGATGTAAGAATCTGAATGTCTGTTGAAGAAGGGAGTGGGAGTGTGCAGTCCCCTGATTGTCTGTGTTGTTTGTGTTGTGTGGACTGTAACTGTTTCTGCCAATGTAAAATGGCCAGAATGAGTGCTTCCAACTCCAGATTGTTTTTGTGTCATGTTTGATGAGTGCCGGAAAACAGCCCTGAGGTTGTCTGACCCTGTAAGTGAGTACCCCACCCCTGAAGGGAGGCGTCTACAGACAGATGTGGTTTCGGGGTTAACCCGGATAAGGAGTCTCCACCTAAGACTATCGTCCACCAATTGAGGTATGGTCTTAGATGGACTGGAAGAGTGATGGCTTTGAGTGGATCCTGTCGCCTGATGCAAGGATTCAGGAATTGTTGGATTGGACATAGTGGTAGGTGGCCTCTGCTTGTTAAATCTTGCGCTGAAGTAACCACAGTAACACTTGCCGTTGGCAAAGTGTGTGTGATTGATGCACAGGAGACAGGTCTTGTTGATTATCAATCCAACTGGAATAGTAGCTGTTTAGTAAAATCCTGGTGGCATACTAGCGTGAGTGTGTCTTGATGAAACAGGAGACAGTTGTCTATGTACAACTCAAACCAAATGTTCCTCAGGTTAAGAAACACAGTTAGAGGCTTGATTATCTGTGTAAATAGCCACGGGGCCACTGAAATGCCACATGGCAGGACTGCCCATTGGTAGTGAAACACACTGAACTGGAATCTGATGAATCTGCAGTCGGAGGGATGGATAGGTTTATGCAGGTATACATCCTGCAAGTCGAGACTGATCAAGGAGTCGAACACATTGATGCTGCCAACGAGCAGTCTCAACGTTGTGAGATGGTAATATGGTGGATACTCCAGATTATGTTTGTTGAACATGGAGAGATTATGAATCATTTGCATCTTGTCTGTGTCCTTCTTGGGTACTGGGAACATGGGAGAGTTAAACCCTGGTGTTAGCGCTGCAGCGTTTATAATCTCTACAGTTCTTTTCTTCAACAAGATGTCTGTTGGATTTTAGTAGCAGATGTTGCTTCCTTGGGTATTCTCAAGATTCTCAAGCTGTGGTTAACCGTGGAACTGCCTGAAATGTCAATCGGAGGCAGTAATGTAGTATGTTGAGTACAAGACGTCCTTTAGTATGGCCCAGTTCTCCCAGAACTGGTTCAGTCACCCACATCCTAGGGTCTTGACGACTGGGACGACTGGGTTTGGGAGTTCCCAGTCATGGCTGTCCAACACTTCAGTGTTTACCGCCCTGGCCCTGCGGGATTAATAAGAGTCTTGAGGTTTACCTCTGCCACACCCTCTGCCTCAAAAAGAATCCTGGCCTTGACCTTCTTTGAGAGAAGAGCGACTTGGTTTATAGTTGCCCAACCTGCATGCCTGCTGGGAGAAACTCTGAGATAGATGCTCCAATGCCTTGAGCGGGGTCTTGTCCCTAAGGTAATTGGAGACCTTAGCGTGCGTCATTGAACAATTCGCTAGCTGACCAAGGTTGACTTAGGAGCCTGTGCATAAACTCAGATTCCCAGCTGGAAAGTGCTAAATAACCAGGCACGTAATGGTAACCTCCGCTAGTGGAGCTCGGAGGTGGTTGCTCATGTAGTCAATCTGACGTTGTTGGAAGTCTACCAATCTGAAAATGGTCTAAACATTTCGGGTTGACTATCTTGATCCATCGCATGGGTTGAAGATGCCAGTGCTGACAAAGGTTTGAATATGCGCCTGATTTCCGTTTCAATGAACGCAAATCTGGCCTCTTGGACTTTGAGCATGGTTGGTCTTGAAAAAGCAGTCATCGTCTGTAAATCCTCGTCCAAAATGTGTGCCTGATCTGCATGTGTAGGAAAATCATCTTTCCTAAATTTTGCCGTCTTGAATGAAGGCGCAAACATAAGTTTTATAGAGTCTTCGTCCAATGCCCTAAACATATCCTTCAACAAAGGATACACAGGAACTGATGAGGGATGTTAACATATGGTATCTTTCTTATCAACCCCATCATCTGGGGAGGGCGCTACTGACACAAGGCACATTAGCACTAGGCTGAGGTGAGTATTCCATTCAATGAAAAATCTCCATCCTGGCCAATTGATCAGTCCGAAGAATGGGAATGATGGTGACGCACTCTCCTCGTAGGTGAATGACTTCTGCTGTTGGTGAAAGTGATTCGTGCAACGATTTCCACGTAGAGCTGGGGTATTGGCGCCGACTGAAGGCATATGCGTTAAGACTGATCACGCATCTGGCATTTGGAAAACGTTAGACGCCGGTGTAGACGTTGAGGCATGAGTAGTCTGCTGCATACGTCTTGTTCCTGACACTGGGGTCTGGTACATAGGCAGATGGTTGAGCGCACATCTGCTGCACTGCCAGGAAGGCAGGTGGTACAGCGCTAAGCTTATCACGTGTTGCGGACATAATGGGGTAGCTTGCAAGCCCTGAGGCTGATGTAATTTGTAGAAGTGTCTGGGGGCTAGGCAGGCGCTGCGCCTTGTGCAAGCCCTTGTGAAGAGACGCCCATATATGTTGGCTGGATTGTGGTTTGTGTGTGTGCTAGCCCAGTAGAAGCGTCATAAGACGCATGCGCCGGTGTTGCTGGAACCGTCACAGTGGAAGCCATGGATGCCTCAAAATTTGAAGAAGGTGCAATACTCACAGTAGCGCCCGATATCGTAGAAACTGGAGGAGAGAGAATGTCGGCAGTCACTATCACATAGACATAGCTCCACCCGAAGATAAACGTTGGGTGGTAATAAACGAAGATTGTAAGTCGATCGCTTCCTGCGACCGAGACATCCTCCTTGCAACATGATGAGACTGCTGCAAAATACATTTGTGAGTGTTACGCAAATATGGGTTTTTCAGATTAAAAACAATGTTTTATTGGTCTGTTTTCAGTCGTACAAATGGGTATCTCATACCTCTAGTCGCATGTTAAAAGGAAGCCAGAAGCTGGAATGTAAACAATAAACTTGTTTCCGTCCGGTTGCGCACGCACCTCCCTATGACATGTCACAAATCTTGAAGAATAAGCCATCAAGCAGGACTGGACTGGATTACTTCCCAGTGGGGATGGCTGGGTGGGAACGTACGACTGAAAACAGACCAATAAAACATCGTTTTTAATCTGAAAAACCCATGTTTTAGTCTGTTTTCAGTCGTACAAATGGGTAGAATTCGACGGAACACTGGAAGGAGGGTCAGGAAAGTAATCAGGAAGTGACCTCTTTCACGTCGAATGTACCAAGTTCCTCACCCCTGTAGTGACAATAGAACATTCGACCAGATGCACGGACGAGACAAATTGTTTATCACGAACGCACAGCATGGTTAGAGCTCATCGACACACAACTAATTATCGATGCGACAGGACAACTGCACGCGTCAGTTGAACTGC
The DNA here is from genome assembly GCF_022045235.1 of Haliotis cracherodii. NCBI lineage: Eukaryota > Metazoa > Mollusca > Gastropoda > Lepetellida > Haliotidae > Haliotis > Haliotis cracherodii. The sequence continues at coordinate 49,262,841 of NW_027266275.1, read as the reverse complement.
GATCGAAGTGGTCGACGGATAGTTTAGTTACAGAACAACTCGCAGTATACAAGGTAACTGAAACAGCATGTTTAATGCTCTTCGACCCACAAGTAACTATCGATGCGACAGGACAACTGCACACGACAGTTGAATTGCGATCGAAGTGTGGTCGGCTTATAAAGTAGTTACAGAACGACTCGTCTTATCCAAGGTAACGAAAAATAGAATGGTTGATGCTCTTCGACCCACAACTAATAATCGATGCGACCGGACAACTGCACACGACAGTTGAACTGCGATCAAAGTGGTCGACGGATAGTTTGGTGTCAGAGCAACTCGCAGTATACAAGGTAACTAAAACAGCATGTTTAATTGCCTTCGACTCACAAGTAAGTATCGATGCGACAGGACAACTGCACACGTCAGTTGAATTGCGATCAAAGCGTGGTCGGCTTATAATGTAGTTACAGAACGACTCGTCGTATCCAAGGTAACGAAAAATAGCATGGTTAATGCTCTTCGACACACTAATTATCGATGCGACAAGACAACTGCACACGTCAGTTGAATTGAGATCGAAGCGTGGTCGGCTTATAATGTAGTTACTGAACGACTCGTCGTATCCAAGGTAACAAAAAATAGCATGGTTAATGCTCTTCGACACACTAATTATCGATGCGACAAGACAACTGCACACGTCAGTTGAATTGCGATTGAAGTGTGGTCGGCGCATAATTTAGTTACAGAGCAACTCGCAGTATACAAGGGACAATGTCGAACGCGACCTGATCTAACTAGACATGTAGCTCAGAACGATATCGAGGTCCCAGGCCGGCAGTCGGAATTAATGTGACTCATCTTCAACCATGAAGGCACGTAGAATTTTCTGCAATTCCGGTATTTTAGTGAGCCTGTCGCCCGTAGGAGACGGCTCGTCTAGGTAGAAGGCGACCCTGATCGCCTGCCGATGGAGCCATTCTACGACCGTCTTCATGATCCGTGTGATGAAGTCTTCCCCCTACCGGTAGCTCGTCTAAAGGTAGTAGACTCTGATGGCGGGGGAAGGGACCTCACTACCTCCCCCGCTGGCTCGACAGCAAAGCAAGTGGTTGTAGCTGGTGACGAACAGAGTGTCCATGGATCCCCAATGCCTGTCTACTACAAGAATCTTGGAGGGCGCTGGTTTCTTGAAGAGTAGCCCCCAATCCAAGTCCCTACTCATGGGTGACAAAACGCATGCTATAGATCGGGTAACGTGATCGACCAGGTGGTTTGCTGAAACTCTGCCCCGGCAGAGCAGAGGCAAGTTCTGGTCCATATCGTGAGCCATGGCTGTGAAGACATCGGGAGGAGAAGACTGAAGAGACTGCGGCGTATCTCCAACCTTAAAGCCAGCACACGTCGGTTTGTCATCATCTTTTGATAACTCAGGCAGAAAAGTGAGATAACAAAGCCATAGCCAGGCTGTCGTCACAATCCATCGTCGACGTCGATTGTGTAGATGTAGATAAAGGTACTGGTGTAGTGGTCGATGGTCCATGGACCTCCGACGTAGTTGAATCCTTCTTGGTCGACACCGTCGAGGCGAGTACCGCCGTCGTGATCTGGGCTTCAAAGCCGGGTCGATATGAAAGTGAGACGAGGGTGTCGATCTCTACGACGCTGTCGCCACAATCCATCGTTGATGTCGATTGTGTAGGCGTAGATGAAGGAACCGGTGTGCAGGACGAGGGTCCATGGACCTCCGACGTAGTCGAACTCTTCTCGGTCGACGCCGTGATCTGGCCTATCAAAGGCAGGTCGATATGAAAATGAGAGGAGGGTGACAATCGATCATTATCTCGACGACGCTGATCTCCCAAAAACTCCCTTCGAGAGCGTCGAACGTCCCCGTGGGGACGAAGGCTACGATCTCTAAATGTAGAAGTACTACGATCCCCATCATAGTTATCTTGCGAATCGAACTTCGGACGACCTCGAAGGCGATGAACGTCCTCGTGTCGTTGACTGTCTCTCGACGAGGCACTCGACCTGTCGTCCCGGGGCGGAAAACGACTTGTAGAGTGGGATCCGTGTTCACTGTCGACCTATCGTAGGACGAGAGACGGACAGACTGAGGACCGTAGTCCCCTCATGGTCCTCGTCACGAGCCGGACCCGCCGTAACGGGGGTGGCTGAGTGAAGCTCTCGATCAACCGATTGACGAAGATCAGTCGTGCGGGTAGTATCATCAGTAGGCGAACGGTCACGTGTCTTGTCGAAAACGTAAGTTGACTGGAGCGGGTCGTTATCAACTGATTTCTTGGGTGTGATTTCTTGGCCGACGCGCCACCCCCAGGGCCAGATGTAGAGGCTGCAGAGTCCAGGGATCCACCCGATGACCTACTCTGCTTGTAGCGCTGGTCAGTAGCCCGCTTCGCCAACGCACGAAGATACCAATTAAAGTTTATTCTTTACAACGTTTATCCCATGAACACGTTGAAAATCCGTCCTTAGTTGTGCAGGAATGACAATACTTGTGAGGATCTACTTTAGACAGTATACGTTGACACGAGGCAGAAAAGCCCGACATGTTGCCACGTGTATAATCAAGTAAAACAGTGAAACACGTGTTGAACACAAACAATGGATTACCAAGGATTACATTCAAGGAGTCTACAGGTAAGACATATTATTATTACTGTATTAGAACAACAACTGTAGACACACGATAAGTACTAATAGAATACAAACTAGCAGTTATCGCGAAAGTCCTTCTTGAGCGACCAGCTCAGAGGCGCGCTGAGAGATTTGTGGCATGTCATAGGGAGGTGCGTGCGCAACCAGACGGAAACAAGTTTATTGTTTACATTCCAGCTTCTGGCCCTTTTTAATGTGCGACTAGAGGTATGAGATACCCATTTGTACGACTGAAAACAGACTAAAACAGAGAGTTGTGATAAATACAGATTGGATAGATTGCAGATGAAATGTTACATGTATTGATCGGCAAAAAAAATTATGAGTTTGAAAGTATATAATATGAAAAGATACACAGAAAACTTCATGCAACGCAAAAGCTACAGGTGTCTTAAATAAACATAAGCATGTTAAAAATACCTAGCTACGAATTGCAAACAACTTTACTACCTTGGAAGGTTAACAAATGTAACACAAATTCAAAATGGCAGAAACAACGAGCCACATGGTGGGAAAAAAAGACTTCTTTTTACATGAAAATCACCCACTTATTAATACACACAACAGTGATAGTAATATGAAAGGTATTCATCACAGGTAAGGTAAGGTAGGCAGTAAATGCATTAAAGAGTAATGCAGTTTACATAAAAAAAAATTAAATTGCCTGTTATATGTCAACATAGAGTTTTTTTGAGTACGAATGCGAGAGCCTCGACGGTGACTGGTTATATTGTTCCGTACGTAAAAAATATCAGGCTTTAACAATCAGCTGTACCAAAGTTGGTTAATATCAATTTAAGTATATATAGTAAAACTGCAATTAAAATAAAACGACATTGGAATATATCATTCATGATAAAGTAATTCTTCCAATCATTGCATTAAAATTCTTTAAAGTATATTATTGGGAAACTTTGGATCAAGTTACCGGTACATTGTGAGAAAATGTTTGTTTCCGGCTTAGTTGAGGAGAAAGTACACACGGTAATCCTAATCTCTAAATACAAAACAATACCTAGTAGAACTGGAAATACAATTTAAACAGTAAATCATCATTTCTAGTGATGTTATATCTCAAATTTCAAATTTGTATTGACCAAGTTTGATATTACCTGTCCGTTTTCCTGACTTTGTTGAAGGGATACAGTGTAAACAATTTCTGCTCATAATACTTGTTTTTTTCCCCCAAAATAATACTGAATACCCTAGAGTTGGGAGCATATTAAACATCCACGAAAATAAGTATTATTTATTGTTTATTGACCTGTTTACACAAGAGTGGCAATGCTGTGGTGCCTATCTAAAATTAAAAATATAAGATTAATCCATTAAATGCCATTCAGTACTCCAAGTGTACTCTTCAGTTTTGCCAGTACTCCTATATATTGAAATAATGAGGAGTACAAACTCCTGATGCTGAAAAATTATCTTGAGCCCTGCCGTCTCAACTAAGGAATGGATCACAGATTCATTCTCGAACCCCCCAGGATGATGTACAGACTGTGTGTGTTTCCAATGAATATCTGTTTGTTCACCATTGTAACTTGAACAAAATAAATAGTATATCAGCGCCAACTGTGTCTTAGCCTGCTGTAAAGATGACTAATTCACCCAAAACCATAAAACAGACTGATAGACACTATGACACTATGATTTTGTCAGTTTCCTTTTTGTGTACTAAACATCACATGAGTGATAAAACCGTCTTGCAACCATGTTCAGTCGAGGCTGACGGATGGCCACTTGATACTCAGTCTTTTGTCGTGAAGCTAAGACACTGACTACTCCTGTGGACAGTTGGCTCTGTCGCTGGGCAGGGCACGTAGATACCACTCTGTCCACGACCCATCGTAGATAGACACATCCTCCTTGCCACACTGATAAGCTGCTAGTGCAATACAACATGCAGACACTCCTGAAAAAAAAAAAATGTCATTTAGGTTTGCTACAAAGAAGAAACAAAAAAATAGAGGCAAGGCACTGTAGCTCTCCAGGACATGTTGTCAACAGAATAAAATGTCAACAAAGACAGACAGTTAACAAATGTTGCTGTCAACATTAATGTTGAAATATTTTCTGCATAAATACTAAACTGTAAAAATATTCACAATATAGGTCATGATCAGGAGAAACATACATGCCCTCAGTTACCTCTGTCCAGCATTTTGAGAGAACTGAAGAGTACAACAAAACAAGGTCAAAATTTGTAAAATCTAAAATATCTTCTACATTTGTATACTTATCCTGCATTACTCCTTAATGCATCTATGGCTTACCTTATGACAAAGAAAGACAGTGCTTCGTGATGGTCCTGAAGAAGAATGTTGTTTCCATCTACAGTCGACTTTTTGCAGGACCCATCGCCGCTGTCATGTTACAGATCTTGACTTCACAACCAATTCACATTCCTGCTCATCACCCTAGCTATCAAAATGATTTTTCTGAAGCCAGAGTGGGAAGGCAAGTCTGCGACAAGTGGGCCCTTAGACATAGTTATGCAGGATAAGTGTGGCAGGGCGTGTAGTCATCCCACAGATGACATCCTTACCTTGGCAGCTTGTGTCGGGGTTAACCTCTTTGGTCATGTGGACAAGGCGTCCGACCTCGGTAAAAAGGTCCGTGGCTCGAATCCCATCACGGGACTCGGAAATTTTATGGCCGCTACATTGGCGCCCAACATGGGGCTGAGCACGTTCATATTAAATTTGAGCAAAATAAGCCTCAGTACACTACTTTGCGGCCCGGGAGGTGCCTTCTATTGACGGGGGAGTATGTGGCAGGGTGTGGAGTCATCCCACAGATGACATACTTACCTTGTCAGCTTGCTGACGGGGTTAACCTCTTTGGTCATGTGGACAAGGCGTCTGACCTCGGTCAGAAGGTCCGTGGTTCGAATCCTATCACGGGACTTAGAAATTTTATGCCGGCTACATATGTACAAATGTAAAAAATTATTTAGAATTTTACTAAATTTTTACTTGTCCTGTATTAATCCTCAATGCATCTGTATAAGACGGTATGTTGGTGGGTATATCTTCAGATGTAAAAAACCTCAATAATTATAAAATCTTCAAACGACAAGTTGTCATGGAAACTGTATTGTGAATATCACTAAACGCCGGACAGTAGGGCTGGTCTAATCTTATTCAGAGAGAGTGCATGAGAATTGAGCAAAAGTCCAAGTAAACAAGAGGTGAATTGGAAGATTAGCATAAGCTAAAATCTTTACAAAGCCAAAGCTGAAAGTCTCCCTTTTGGGCGTGTCAGACTGCACGGGATGGGTAAGACTGGCTCCGGACAGGAAGAGTTCATTATTTCTGTTGGGGTTGGTGACTTGCTGGGCCACAATCAGAGGGCAAGAGCTACGAAGTCCTTCAACGTCTTTGAGTGACACGTCCCAAAGATAATGGCTGGCGAAAACTATGTCGGACCTCCAAAAACATCCTTCCACGATTGCTCTAACAGAACAGTTGCTGTGTAGAGCCATGGTTGAGGACTGTTCGCTCTCGGTGGATCAAGGTTAGTGATCTCATAAGCCTGCAGGATGACTGCGAGTAACCCCAGAATGGAGTTGCAAATGTCTTTGGTATGAATAACTGTTCCCGTGAACCATGCCTAATCTTGGAGTGCTGGATGAAAACTTGTAGTTCATGTACAAGGCACAAGAGATGTTCACCCTCATCTTCGACCCCCACAAACGTAGAGATACAGTTGAACTTTTGCGCTTTGAACGACAGTGCATATGTCAACCTGGAAAAGTCTTCATCTAGCGCCCTAACCATATCTTTAAGCATAGGATCCTCTTAGTCCATGAGCCAGACCAGATATTGGTACCACCTGGGGTGGCAAAATCTAAGTATGATTTTTTGAAAGTCATATATCCATAGATGAAAAAAACCTTTAAAGCAATCCAGAACTCACAGCTAAGTGGTAGTAATCACCACATAAAGGGGGACCCCAGAGTCGAATCCACGGGACTAGATTTCAGGGTAGGGGAAACCAGAAAGTGGAATAACTTTACAAGCAATAGTCATATGGTGAAGTATGACCACTCAAAATGTTGGTAACCTGATGCTCTACATGTTGGTATGTAATATAGGACTAATACAGTAAAAATGTAGGTCACCAGAGGTCAAAAGGTCACAACATTTTACCTCAGCTTAAAATATTATCACCTACCAGAAAATATATTGCAGATGCCACACCAATGGGACTTTCTTAACCCAAATCGGCTATGATTGAAGCCAAGCAGTACCTTAATCTGTTTAAAGTCTGATAAAAGGAACTCTATTATCTTTTATGGTGTGGTACAGAACGGTTTTTGGTACATTTTAAAACGAATGTCATCATGCGCTAAAAAGATGTAAAATTGTATGAGGTTGGGCTGCTTGAAATAAGTTTACATGAATTTATAACTCTCAACTCCAAATTAAAAAGGCCATGTGCTAGATGTAGTCAGAAGTTGTTTTGAAGATACATTGTTCTGTTTTTTGGGCTCACAAGATTAATCTGAAGGTCAAATTGGGGTCAAATTTGATATGCTAACCGCAATAACATAAAATGCAGTAATCTGTTGCATAATGAATATTAATATTTGATAAGATCACACAATTAGACTCAAAAACTATTTTTATCACATTAGCGTTAGAAACTTAAGTCTTGATTATTGTAGACAGAAACAAGAGTGGTCACATATGAGTCTTCATTGTACACTGTTGATTACTCATCATCTTGACCATCATCAACATCACTCGCTTCAAATTCAACCTCGTCCTTAACTTGCTGATTGCTACATGTCTGTAATTTGCAAAGGTATGTTTATTTCATGTTATACTGAAGGCAGGTACAGCTCTCCTCTATGCCCTTCTTTAAACAGTTACATGCAACCAATTCCAACACTGTCACAGGAGCAGGTGGTGCATCCCCCCCCCCCCCCAAAGTCAATAACCAAGGCCCCACCCTCCTCCTTCCAACAATGACCAACAGGAAAAGCCTCCATGCTCCTTTTCCATACTTGATAATTGTCCCCCTTGCAATGGTTCTGTGGTGAAGGGGCGCAAGGTTCAACCTGTTTTGCGCAAAGAAAAAGGAAGCTGAATCTTGGCAGCCTCCTTTTTCTTTGCACAAAACAGGTTGAACCGCAATTCACTTCTCAATAAGTGTCCTTGTGCTGTATAGACAGCACATTTGTGACTCTAGTGCCTTGAACAGCTGTGGTGAAACTTTCCAGCTTGTGCCTACGCAAGTCAATGTGTTGCTGTGTATGTCGCTGGTGAGGAGCCTGAGGGCCGTTCCTCTTCCAGTGAAGCAGCTGACGGTATCACAGCTTGTAAACGGGATAGCCTAAAAGTCAGGCAATTACGCAATACATATCTCATCTTCAACATCTTTGTTGTATGATAGTTTGTTACAGTTGTGTACGAGGGCACGGTTGGCCAAAGTCGTCGTTTGCGCTGCAATTTGCTATGCAGAGTAGTGTCCCTTGGGCACGCCAGAAACCTATGACAGTGTGTTCGAATCTTGGTTCGCCCCAATTATGTTTGTCAGCACTATACCCACGCTCATGGGTTTCACCAAAGTGGTGAATGTCTAATACCTGCATCACTTTGGGCTTTCCTTCCACATCAAGATGACATGCCGTGATATAACGGGAATTATACTATTTAAAGCGGCGTTAATACCAACTCACTCACTCACTACTCTTGTGTACGGTTCCGTTTGGTTAACTGGGTTTGTGTTGTGATAACTTCCGGCTTAAATTTGAAGTATGTTTAGAAGAATGTTACTATGTTCAAGCCAAACATCGTGAATATATCATGCAACCGAATTATTTTTCAGGAGAATAATTGAAAACTAAGGGCCAACATGTTGATTTCCAATGTATCAAGAAGCAAAGATATTATACAGGTGTATAATCTCTGCAGGAAGTTAAAACAACTGTCAATACAATAAACCATGCAGAACCATAAACCGACGTATGAAACGGTATGAATCATATTTTACATACAGTGAACTACTTGAAACTGTGCTCAAATCTGCACAGCAAGCACGATACATGTTATTGTGAAGACAACTTATTACAAATATCTGATATCAAACCCGTTGTTTTACATGTGTTGTTTATTGAACAAAGTCATGCTTCATAGAAGCCTGGTATTTAATCATGTTGAACAATAATTTGCAATAGCAGTGTGAAGGGAGAATGTCTGAGTGCGCTTTACATGCTTGACCTTAATTCCTCCCTGGAACCATTCTGGCTGCCTGAATAACATACGATACATTACAAAGGTAGTGCGCAAAAGTGCTATTCGGGTAAGGGAGATAATCACTCACTCTCAGTGATACAGCTTGAATAAGATACGATGTACAGCATTGCAAGATCACGTGTGATAAAGCTCTCTACCATGTATACTACACATACAGCCAAAGGAGATAATCGCTCAGTGCGCAAAAGGTAGATTTGTTAGTAAATTTATTGAACCTAATAAAGTCGATATATTTAATTTAATATCATAGATACAAATATAAAATTTTGGAGTACGATAGTCACATGTTGTCCTTGTACAAAGGCATTGAAAACTGTTCATTGTCACGTCACATAAGGCCACAAGGGTGCGCTGAACTCAGTATCTCGTGTGACCGCCCTTGGCAGCAATCACAGCTCAATCACCAGCTGTCAATGGTTCTGTACATTCTATCAATGTTTATTTGTACAAAGCTGTTTTATGTATGTACAGAAGTGAGACATTAATAAATTATTGTCTGTCTGTCTACAATGTATACCGTACAATTAAACCGATTACACACAGAAGCTTCACTTTGAGCTCCTTGTTTTCTTTAAATACCGCGATCTGAGACACTATAAAGTGGTATTTAGGTAGACATAATACTTGTCTATAGATGTAAACACATTTGATGTTACATTTGTGATGTTTAAGTTGATTTTGAGAGCCCGAGCCAAGTCGGACCCAACACAAGCCAAACACTTCTGATAGAGACTATGTTGAGAATGTAGAGGGAAAAGGGCTTCACTTTGAGCACCTTGTTTTCAGTAAATATCTGAGACACTATGAAGTGGTATATAGTTAGATATAATACTAATCTATAGATCTGAATCCATGGCATGATACATATATGAGGTTTAAGTTGATATTCACACTGGAACAGTCACTATGGAGGCCAGGGACGCCTGACAAGTGCAATACTCACAATTGCGTCCGATGCCGTAGTACGCGGTGGTAAATGAATGTCGTTCCACCCGATGACGAAGATTGAGTGGGGATGACTGGGTAATGGTGCCTGGGAGTGCCCTGCAACTGCAACATCTTCCTCACAAAATGACGGGACTGCTGTAAAATACTTTTGTGAGTAACCTGTCTAGAAATGGAGAAGAGAAGGTACACAAGGAGTTCACCCTCATCTTCGACCCCCACAAACATAGAGATTTGTGGAATTGTGAAGGACCGGTCGGGTTGGCCTGGTAGTTGATTTTTTCGCTGTGAAATCCTAGCTCAACCTGAGATGTACCGCTCCCTGCGTACCATGCTCAAAACAGACACAGGTGATGTCAAGTGCATGTACCTCAAACACTGCCGCTGTGGCTAAAGCCAAAAGAAAAATTGTTTTCTATGTCAGGTCATAAAATGAGGATGCACTGAGGGGCTCGAACAGGGGTCCACGCAATCCCACACAGGGGACGAAAGTTGGCTTTCTTATCCTTAAGCCAGAAAGAGCGCAAAAGGGCCTGTAGTTCCGAGATCTTGGTTGTGATCCTCTTGACAGCCAATACTGAATTAAGCACTACCAAATATGTTGTAATGGTGCAAACCCTCCAAGTCTATTTTGGTGCGCAAGTGTCAGAGGTATTTGGCTAAGAAATGAGACAATCTTGATTTTTTTGCCTAACAAATGATTTCAAATGATTGCCACTTGTCGTTCAAAGTGAACACAAGTCCCGCTGTGGGTAGTGCCAAGAGAAAATATTGTCATCTTGGTGAGGTTGAAAAGCAATGTTGCGTGGAGTGGCTCGAACGGAGTTCCCCACAACCATTGAAGTACCACATTCAGATCCCACTCAAGGGAATGAAGATTGACCTACTTATCGTCAAGCCTAAAGGAGTAATAGAGCTTGCAGTTCCGGTACTTGGCCAAGAATTGAAGCGATGTTATAGTGGGATCTTGAGCCTTTTCTTTACAATAGGTCTCAAATGATAGTCACTTATCATCATAAATGGCTCAATTCAAAGGCCTATGTGCCATAGCAATGGCCTTAGCCGCTCATGCCACATAGCCTTTCTCTTTGTAAATGAACCAGGTGGTGCCGATGAAACCTGCCTGGCGTGGGGTGTGGTCGCATGCTGTGTGAATGTACTAGCAGGTTGGGCCACCCTGGTAGAGGTAGTGGATCGCTTCCTGAAGGTTTTTTAGGTCCACAAAACACCCTATCGCTAGCCACCAAGGCACGATCAAAATCAGAGCAAGGCTACTGGTTGCCCTTATGTTTTGTATCACCTTGGGAAGAAGTACTGGGCCCCGTTCCTCAAAGCGATCTTAGCGCTACGATGATCGTAAGCCTATGTTAAAGTATGGGACTTACGATCACCTTAGTGCTAAGATCGCTTTGAGGAATTGGGCCCTGGGGTGGATAGTGTACGCTCTTAACTCTACCAAAGGAATGCTAAGTGCAACAACCGCCCATACCTGCGGATCCAGTACAGGAGAGATGTACGATTGGATCTGGCAGTTGTGACGATGTAGGGTTGACCTAGGCTCTGACATACAAGATGGAATGCCTCTGGGTGGACCTTCCACTCTGTGGGCGACACTCTCTCTGGCCTGGATAGGGCATCTGCCAGCACATTCTGACACACCTCCTAAAATATTCGACTCGATCGTCCACCAACTGAGGTGAGTCCTGAGGTGAAATGACAAGCTCTCTGATGTAGGTTGCACAGAACTGTTGGATCGGGTGCAAGTGCCACCAACCCTTGGTCGTCAGGTGAGCAGAACCAGGAGCTGTGTAATGGACTACTGAAGTCAGGTAGCAGATTGTGATTAGGACTGCTGTAAAATACTTTTGTGAGTAACCTGTCTAGAAATGGAGAAACTCAATGGAGAGAGAGGTTTAGCAAAAATTACATTTGAAATCTTGGAGCGCATACTTGAGTGCAGTCCAAGCAACATGGAAGAAGATCTTTAGTAGATTTCTTGCCACGAGAAGGTTAAGCTAAACTTGAAATTGTAGTTGAAGTTGACTTGTACATACCGATGATAAACTCAAAGTTTTAACATTTACAAACATTTACAAGTTTCAAAATACAAGTGTGAAAAGATACTTAAATATACATGAAATGTTAATACCTAGCCGAGAATCGCAAACAATAATAACTACCCCACACGGAGGTTAACAATCTAAAGCAAATTCAAAATGGCGGACACAACTAGCCACGTGGCAGGAAAAAGACAAAGTCCTTTCACATTGAAAAAACCTACATATTAACACACATTAAGGTGAACGTAATATGAAGAGTAATACATCACACATCAAAGATGACATTTTACGTGGTAGCAGAACGTTAACCACAAAATTAAGCCAAAAATTGGAGGACCAAACGTAGCACAACTTCCAGTAAAACGACGAGCAGGAATGTGAATTGGTTGTGACGTCACGATCTGTCAAATGACAGCAGTAATTGGTCCAACATTTTTCTTCACCCAGGACCATCGTGAAGCACCATCTTTCTTTGTCGTAAGGTAAGCAGTAGACGCATTAAGGCGTAATGCAGTATAAGTATATAAATTTAAGATACTGCAACAAACAATATACATTTGTGTTAAATCCAACAAGAAACTTTAAATAGATTTTGTAAGACCAGTCACACTGACAGATGTAGGGGCAATGGTTAGGTAAGACCAGTCACACTGACAGATGTAGGGGCAATACATTATGAGATCCATATCCACAGCTCCAAACCCCAAGCACATTCGGTTTGTCTGCCGGGTGGTCAGTCAGTATTCACGGCTGAATTGAAGCCAATTCATCATGCACTCAAACTCATACCGGAACTACCGGAAGCAAAGGCAGTCGTCCTATCAGACTTGCTTAGTGCACTTCAAACCATCAGCGGCAGAAACTCAAACTCCAGGCTAAACACAGTCAATAATATTCTATATGAATATACAAAACTATCGGACCAAGGGCAACAGGTGGAGCTGTTTGGATCCCGTCTCACATAGATATTCATGGAAATGAAAAAACAGACACACTGGCAAGCCCACTGGGACGCAAAATTCAACCCAAGATCCAACAAAAGCCAAACTCATACTCAAATGAAAGGAAAGTTGAAATTGCCATCTCACACCTCAGACTCGGTCACAAAAAGCACTATGACAAGGTTGGTCTTGCAATCAACCTGAATCCATTGGTCACGTTACTGGAATGTCAAGACCACGCCCCAGCCCAGACTTGGTTAAAACAAGAATTGCAGTTAGATTTGCTATCTGTCATAGATCTCCTAAAGCCAAGAGATGCAATAGCGAAGGCCAAATCATACGTATATAAAAAGAGCAGGCAAAGATAAAAATAAAATTATATCAATATACGAAAATAGAAATCATATCAATACAAAAACAGAAATTATGTGAATACCCAACTCACAATAGATATGTGTACCCTACTCACACACACGAGTCCCAAAGAGGGACAGGTCAGCGAAATTGCTAAGGCAGAAGGCGACCTCTTAAACACTTAAAGCAACAACAGGAGTTACCAGATCCACAGGATACAGTCACAGGTTTTGAAAGGTCTACGTTTGCAGAGGCAAACAACTGCTTCAGTTCAGTCGCAGTCTTCATGGTCTTCGTGTCAGGATCAAGCACATCCATAAAGGGTATGTTTATTGAACCGGGAATGTGACCAGGCTTGATGTCTGAAATGAACAAAAAGCATGTTTGTTTCTACATAAACCTGACATGTACCGATTATCAGTCAAGCAAAGTGCTTGTAGAGGGCAGGTGAGAATGGAAGCTATGAGAAAAAGATCAAAGGGCCAATCAACAGCTAGCTGGCATCTGACCTTACACTAACATGTGTAAAAGGGAGTCCAAATGCCCAACAGTATTTAATTTGAATATGGCAGATTGTGATGTAAACCTAGATAAGGGAAGTCCAAGTGGAGTTGGCTGACAAGGGTACAAGAAGTAGATGTTAGTCAGCTCAGACTAAACTGCCAGCAGACAAATACAACATGTGATGTACCAAAGGTGAAAGGAGAAACTTCAACTTGTAGATGTGAAATGATTGGGGTGATGAGGGGAGCATGTGACAACCGACCACTCATCAAAAGAGACATGGATTTCAAAGTCAAAACTACCCAGACACAGCCACTTGTCTGTTAGTCCCAAGACTACTGTAGTACGAGTGAAAATCAGGAAGGACAAATCGTTTTTCTCACATCCTAGTTATATAATTACTATTAGGCTATGAAAGAGCTCTTATTGAATTTACTCATGATTTCTATTCCTTTTGCCAAATGTCTTTTTATTACTGTGTTTGCATACGCCATCCTTCATGTAATCAGTACAACATCAATCCTGTTTGAACAGCAATAATGACAAAATAATAATAAACAGAAACAGAAAGCAAAACTTCACACATTTATTTGAAAATGTATTTGTGTCTCATTCATAGCACATGCATCTTTTGTTTTTGGGGCGGGGGATAATAATATTCCTGCTAAACTGCCTAAATACTGAAAATTATAGAATTCAAATAATAATATGCAACAATGTATATTATTTACCATTAACCCCATGAGTCAAACTCAGTGAGTGACTGAGTATGGTTTAACATGACTTTTAGCAATATTCCAGCAATATCATGACGGGATGAATCAAACTGAAAAAAGAAAATTATAAATATGATGATTTCATAAACTGGTGCTTGCATACTAAGAAATGCACCACTATAGCCTATTCCTGGTCAATACCAAAGGAAAACTGGGTGCATGCTAAAACAGCAACTCAGGAAAAACTTATCTCACACATATAAATAGACGAGAAGGATTGATGTACTTGTGTATACATATGCTTTATCAATTGGTAAATTTCATGTTATCAATCATACCTTCTATCACGGGCCCATGCATCTTACATAGCGGGAGGGGAAGTCTTCAACATTCCTGCTTATTTCCCTATACCTAGCCATAGAAAGTCCAGTGCCACAAAACATGATGTGTCCTCTGGTCACATTCATCACAGTAGTGTTCCTGCTGGCTTTTGAAACTGTCAGTCCTGTTGTACTGGCAACTCTAAAATTTACCAGTCAACCCCAACTTATGTCTGTCCCAATTTTCAATAAATGAAAAAAACATATGAAAAATACCTGGTTTAAATACTTCCAACATCATCATGATCAGGTTCAATGCAATGACGTCATCAGTGAAGTAACTTAGTTCGATCTACACGTCATTCACACAAAGTCCAGTCACAATTTTCTTTTCTTTTTAATACATCAAGACTAGATCACTACAAATATACATGTATATTAACCCTCGAAGCAAAGTGAAATGTTATTTCCTTGCACTATAAATATGACAAGGAGAAACCCTGATGGTAACAGACAAGCTGACTTCGTTTGAAAAATATACTGTCGATGTTTCATTCAACAACAAAGATTTATAAGGTACTTTGTTTGTTTGTCCAGTGACTGGCAGTTACATGAATTACTGGTCCAAGCCTAATTTTACCGAAAACAAAATGGTAATTAGCGGTAAATGGGAACACTGATCAGAGGATACAGCTTGTTGGTTTTTCCTGACTGTCTTCGTACATATAACACATCCATTAGGTACTTTATCTAAAGTTGGCAAACCACATAATGTATTTTTCGTTAAAGTTGCAGATATTAATACTTGTCAGAGGGCAAATATATATTTTCACACTTTCCTGGCAATATATTTTCACCGGTCGGGCAAGTCGGCGATATTAATGGCACACCCCTTAATGTTTAACATAAAGTACTAATAATAAAATAAATAACCTTGAAACATCTTGCAAAGACAGACACAGACACACATATTTAGATACTTAAACATGTATAAGTTGACTTCTTGTCATTGCAGACCTTGGAAGCTTAATAGGTAAGATCAAAGTTGGATAATGTATATATAAACTTTGGCAAAAAGTTTGCTAATTTCTTTACACAAAAGGGTAAAAAAAGTTCTAACCTAATATCTTTATACAAGGGACATAACACAAGAATATGCATATAAATACAATACCTAGGTTCTTATGGTACACTCTCATATCGCCCTACATCTATGCTGAAAGGTGCCCCCCTAAATCTTAATTTTACATAGGTGTTTCTGTGTCCACAGGGTAGAGAACAGCGCTTCTGTGAGTTTAATTTCATTCATAAAAGTAGCCGTTTTCGTTTTGGCCCAGGTCACGTTTTTGCCATACGTTTTCCTGGTGTAGTTGTCTTAGCGATCACTCTTGAAAACTCCTAACATTGAGTAGTATAGGGAATGGGGGTTCTGGACCACTTCCACTGGAGCCTGATTTATATACCTATACAACTACTACAAAGGGAATTTTTTATGCGAAAATGATGATGCAATTCAACTATCGTCATGATTCGTATTAAAAGAAACATCAATATTAATTAATAATGGATAAAATTTACTATAGCCCACGAGGATATTGGAAAGGTATAGGAGCAATACAAAAATTAGCCACCACGGCTAAGGTATCTATAGATGTGGCCAAGGATTGGCTAAAGAAACAAGCTAAGTTTGATATTTTTACTGAGTTCTTCATTCATTTTACTAGGAGACCAGACTATATACTCTTTTTCGAAATTGGAAAGAAACAATTGATGACCGTATTTGGTTGGTATGACATCACTGATATAATATATACCCTGTGGTAATTCTCGCCATTTGATTGGCCTGTAATTCTCCATTATTATAGACTTGTGTAAGAATTCATTTAAATGTGATCCAACGATAGGAAACAATCTATTTTTAATCTCCAACCAGTTCTTTGGTTTTGGCACGGAATAATTGACGTGCTTCTTGTCTCCCCTGTGCTATGAACTTTTTTTTCTCGTCTTTGCTAATACCACTGGTCTTAAGAGAATTGGATCGAATCTCCTGCTTCATTGTATTTGGTTAGTTCTGACATCATTAAATGAAACTTTTCCTCGGATATCTTACAATCAGCCAGTGCTGTTGAAATATGATCCTCAATGCTGTTCAACTTTGCTTGGGCGAGTATCCGAATATTATAATGTTTTAATGCTTTCCTTTGCAACTTACGAGAAATAATTTTTATCGCTATTCCTGCCAGTCCTGAGACTCCAGCCGCTACTACCATACCATGTAGGATTGGTGCGGGGATTATAGTTGATAATAAACCAACACCGGCTACACTGAGTCCCATGCTAGCTGTTACAAGCGCAGTGTCAACTCCTTCGAGAACATTCACAGCTCTGCGATACTTTTTATACAATCAAAGTCTAAATTCCCTCTCCTACTCTATTCGATGTTGTATGTCGGTTATTTGATGTAATCGAAATCCATCAACAGTATCCATCTTTTCGGATGCTTCATCGAGCACCGGATATAAACTCATAATGTATATTATTATATCATATAATAGTCTTTAATTGATCGTCCTTAAATGTTTTGAGAGTATACATCAACCTTATTAAATGTATATTATACGGCATAAATATCTTAGTAAGAGAAATGCTTTCACTTTAATTAACTTGGACCCCCTCAACGGGTGATACTTCCACATAAATAAAACTACAACATCGACGCTCGTGTTTCTTGAGCCATTAATTGATAGACCTGGTAATATCTCGAAGGCATCTACCGATGCATCCCCAAACAAGACTTCAATAATAAGTGTAGAAGGATTAGGTATAGCACTCAAGTTCTGTTTTATATCATTGAATTCAGTAACCAAATTTAAACTAACATTTTTTACTGCCGGACGAATCAATAACATATGACTTGGGTTTTCTGGCAGGGGGGCGATTAACACACTTTTTCGTTTTGAGGGGATATAAGCCCCGAGTACGATCCCACTATTCATTATCTTAGTTAATTGATGTCCCTTACCATGATCATCACATATGGTGGGGCAATGACGATATTCAGTAGCCACTCGATTTGTTCTTCGACCATAGTCCATTTATTATCATCATTGCGAGTAAGATTGTATGAAGTGTTTTTATTGAGTCTACTAACCATGCTAACGTTGACATCACTTAAATCTCCTAGATTACCTGTGAATACAACTTCTTTCCGCTTGTATACATTATCTTGTAAGTGTAAAGCGTATAACTTGCCATTGGTACCGTGTTTACTGAATACTTCTGTGTCTCCAAGATCGGAAAGCGCAATTGTATTACATTGTCTAAGGTTATGCGCTCCAGGGCCCGATGAATCAACCATCATTTATAATATGGAGTGTTACACTCAAGTATCCTATATGTACAGGTTGATGTTTTACATCTAATACAGAATTTTTGAGATCTGAAATAATGCCCCGCTTTAACTTTTTATATTGTATTTTTCATCTTTGACTGGAATAGCTCTGAGCAGAGTTGAAGGACTTTCGAGTTGAATATTATATGTTGTACTGATCTGATCAAGATGGATGCATAACTCTTTATATTGAAATAAATCGGGTAATTTAACTCCATGCGATGTTCCGTTGGATTGTGTTACTTCTTTTTGTCCAGAAAATCCAATTGTATCTGATAAGTACCGGATCAGATATAGTGTAAAAGCCTCCATCTAAAAATAACTTATTTTTTTCTCTCGCATCACTTGGTCCAACGCGAGTAATATGTTACATTGCATAGAGCGACTTCAAGTTGCCCAGCTGAGTTATCTATAGTATGAAGCAGTTGAATAGACTGGCCATTTGTTATTCCTGGGAGTGTAACATACATATTAAATATACAAAGATATTATATCATAACTTAAATATGAAATCAACTTACCTGCTTACATTACGAATAAGTCGATTTTAGTATGTGCCTCTTTTTCGTTAAATTTCCCGATATCTTTGAAAAATACTGGGACACGGCAACCAGCGATAAAATGGTGCATGACTGGTTCCAAAATCCAATGCAATTTTGGCAAAACCAGTTAAACTTTGCCATATGATGTGCCACAACAGGATGTGGTGTATATCTTTATGCTCCAGGATTTAAACTGAATAAGTCTATTTTATCATTTCACGTGTACTATCAGATTAGACGTATACTTAAAGAAATTAGTGCTCCATTTCCGCAGGATCGAGCATGGAATTCACATTCCCTATACTACTCATTGATTTGTTTATTCACTCATTTGGCTTGTTCATGTCGTAGAGACATATTGAGAAGGGAGTACTTTCTATGCTTATGTGCCCAAGCTATGTATACATACACAATAAACAAAATGTCTTACTTTGTCTAGGTTCAGGAGATATTCCTTGGAAGCGACCAGGGGCCCTCGCATCAACTAGCTGGAATTGTTTGTCATCTATGTTTCTTTTCACATCTCCAAAAGATTTCACAAACGCAGGATTAAAGTTGGCCTTAAAACGGTTGATAGAAACGGACCGTGATTCAGATGAAGTAAGGTTGTTTTCTCTGCACCACTTTGGGAATCCTCCATCTAATACAGAAACTTTGGCATGGCCAAAAACTCGAAATGTCCACCACACACGTTGAGCAGAAAAGAGCCCAAAAAGTTCATTATTATCATACACTATAACGTGTGTATTGTTCCCAATGCCGAGATCTCCAACATATGCTTCGAACTCGTCTGGGCCCGGTAGCATATGTCCAAAGGGGGAACTTTTGTTAGCGCACTCATCAATGTCGAAAAACTGAGCGCCAGGGATATGTTTTTGCTCAAATTCAAGTTTCCCGTTTCTCCCTGACGTTGGGAGATGCCAAGAAGCATCAATAATTCTGATACATTTAGAGTTGGATATTATGCTTCCTGCCAACCACTTTGTAGAAACTAATGCCATTACACGATCCATGATTTATACTGAGAATATTGCCGTTTCAATTAAGTGTATTATCGATGTATTCCGAAATTATAACATATCTTTTCCCGATTTACTTACATGCCTTCTCTCACAGGAGAGCAGTTAATAGGGCCTATAACTTACACTATTTGAACAAAAACGATTTCAGAATACCATTATGGTAAAGGTTTTTATAAACGTAACTTCGCATCTAGATGGATTTTATACATGATTCTAAATACTACTTAATAATTTCATTTTGGTTTTACAATAACACTCATGTTTACAACATGTTAGCCCACTCGGATATTTATTATTCCGCTGTTGGTGTTGTCTTTTGTAACATAAACTGGATTCGACGGGTGAGAGCTTCGCTAGACTGGTTCCCGATCGAAAAGCGGAACAAGTGCAGCGACACCAAGCGGAGGATCCGGGAACCAGTCTAGAGCTTCGCGAACGGGCTATCGCTGTGAGGAGCTTGCTAACCTCGTGTGACTCGACTGAGGCTGATGTGATCGCATACATCAATATACAAATATCCGAAAGCACCAAAAGGTGACACAGTACATGCCAACACTATGGACATGTCAATTTATTACGATAAGATAATTACAAAACGATAATGTAAGATTAATACTTTCTTTTGAAATATGCGAAATGTTTTTACTTGTTAGTGGAGACCCGTCATAGTTGTCAGACCCTTCAAGACCACCACATTTATTTCAGCATCACAGGTCAAGGGAACAGGGCCAAAACTTAAACATGATTTTAGACAAGTGCACTTGTGACTAGACCTTGGGACCTACTTATACGGATATATTCTATTTCTTTAAAGATGTCGAAACCGGAATCTGACCTCAAAGAAAGATTGAGAAACCTCTTCAAATTCAGCAGAGCTCCAGCACCTTTGACAGCGCATAGAACTCAAACAAAAGATATCGTCCTCACTCCTGATGTATTGAGGGTTCGTAAATGTTTTATTTGGCTAACGAGTGCTGGCTAAAACGGCCCAGGCAACAGTGCAGTGCAGTATCGGGGCTTTTGCGCTAACACCTCATGTTAATAAAAACAACACCATTAGTTGCCTCTTATGACGAGCAAAGTTGCATTTTATGATGAGCATGGGTTGCTGAAGACCTATATTAACATGAGGTGTAATATATATATATATATATATATATATATATATATATGTATATGTATATAGGCGACTAATGGTGTTATTTTTTTGCCTCATTATTATAAACAACAACTTGAACAAGATCATACAGCTTGGGTTCCATCTTTACTTGTTGACAAGCTTACCGAAGTGAATTCATGAGCACGACATGTGACTTCACTCAACATAAGTTGATGTCATTACTCTGAGCCAACCGCGAAAGGCCATGTGAGGATGTGGAAGTAATTAGCATACACAACACTCCTTCCCTTTTAATGTACAACCCAATTATGAAATAAACTATGAGTGCAAAACGTGAAGGAGTAACGATAAAGGTTAATAACACAAACAGTTTTAAGATCAAAGTTTGTTAACTCTTTAAGGTTCTTTATCACACAGGAACAATTTATGTCACACTGCAACAGTTTAATTTCACATCACAGGTCCAGGCGTTATGGGGGTCGTCTCTCTCACCTGGGGTAGCGTCTCTGCTCACACTGCTCTGCTGTTGGAGTTTGAGGTCCCTCAGACTGCAACGTAGTTGATTTCTCAGCCTTGGAAATAGGTTTATCATCTGAAATCTCTGGATAGATATCCAAAGATTTATTTTTGATTTCAGGTATAATTTTTGTTGGAATGTCATGACCACAGGTTGTTGAACAGTTTCATTTGATGCATTGATAAGGTGATCAATGTGCACATGAATTGAATGTCCAATTACAATTACATCCACAATGTAACTCACTGGGCCTGTTTTCTGCATTATGATTCCTGTTACCATCTTGTCATTCCCTCGGAATCTTCTTACAGCAACACAATCACCAAGAACAAAGTGTCTTAATTTCTTCATGCTATTTTTGTGTTGTTCTTTTTTTCTTTCCATGATATTTCTTTGTAGACTAGGTTGTAGAAGATGTAATCTAGTTTTGATTTGTCGTGACATCAGTAGCTCTGCAGGGGATCTTCCTGTCGTTGAATGGGGTGTAGAACTGTAAGTGATCAACATTCTTGTCAACTGTGTCTGTACATCATTTCCTTCCGACGTTTTGAGATTGTTTTTCAGGATTTGAGCAAACTGTTCAGCAGCACCATTGGTTTGAGGATGATATGGAGGACTTCTCTAGTGTTGAATGCCATTCATTGTCATGAATCTAGAAAATTTGTCTGATGTGAACTGGGGGCCATTGTCAGATTCTAGTACATCAGGTATTCAATCTTTGTTTTGTAATGGGAGACATGATAGTAGGTCAGCGTTAGCATGATCTTCAGTCCTTTAAAATTCAATGTCGTATGTGTATGCAGAGAGAAAATTAGGGCCCATCTCTGCATTCTTGCTGCAGCAAGAGTAGAAACAGCCTTCTTTGGTCCTAAAATGGTTTGTAGGGGTTTGTGGTCGGTGACTAGGGTGAAATGTCTTCCATAAAGATATTCATGGAACATTTTGACTCCATAGACTAAGGCAAGTGCTTCTTTTTCAACTTGTGCATAGTTTTGTTCACTCTTTTTTAATGTTCGTGAGGCGTATGCAAATCACAGCTCTGAGTCCGTAGTTTGAGGCATCACATGCTAGTTTCACTGGAAGTTCATTGTCGCAATGTATCAACACTTTGGCAAATATGAGAGCACACTTAGCACTGTTGAAAGCTTTATCACATGAGGTAGTCCACTCCCAAGGAACAGCATCTTTCAGTAGATTATTCAGTGGATGAATCATTGTTGATAGGTTGCCATTAAAACGTGAGTTATATTGTAGCATTCCAAGAAATGACCTGAGTTGACTTTGATCCTTTGGAACAGGAGCATCCACGCAATTGCTTGAACTTTGTTTGTCAGAGGATGGAGTCCATTCTTGTCAATCTTGTGCCCCAAATATTCAATGCTTTCTTGCATAAACTGAGAATTCTCAGCTTTGATTTTGATGCCATATTCTTCAAGTCGTGATAGAATATCGTCCAACTTTCTTAAGTGATCCTTTCCCGCTTTACCTCCAACCTCAATATCGTCTTGAAATGTGACTGTACTTTGTAGACCATGCAGAATCGTTTTCATTGTTTCTTGAAATATTGCTGGGCAATTTGCTATTCCAAAGGGTAATCTATTGTAGAGTCCTTTGTGTGTGTTGATTACCAGTAACTTTCTAGTTAACAGAGTCACGTGATCTACCGGTGGCGGCAGCCATGAATTTGCGCTGGGACGAAAATCAGTTTATAACTGATATAATACAAATTAAGTTGGGTTTTGAGGTTGAGCAAGTGGATAAGGACACACAGAAGGCTCTGGGACGAGATGGGAGTCACTACTGAGGTGTGGAGGCAGAAAATTGGAACTTTCTGCCCGAGAGGCAAGCGAAGGTGCTCTGTGCACCCCGGTATAAGAACACCAAACAGGTTACTGGTATGTGTACGCCTTGCAGTTCTGACACTTACGTTATTGATAGCAGCTGGAGATGTGGAGTTGAACCCGGGACCACCTTAACCCCAACAAAGTGACAAGGTACAAACTCGTCTTTCATCCAGGAATATCAGCGGCAGCATAGAATGTGAGAGATCAACGACGCTGGAAGACCTCGCCAAAACGCTGTTCTCAATACAGGACCAAATTACCTCCCTTGACAGGAAAAATGATTTGTTTACATTCGACTTCAACCAGAAGATGAACGCACTTGAGACTGAGAACAGAGATCTTAGATTCAAACTACATCATATGAACCTGAGAATGGAGAACATCGAGGCACAGTCAAGACGAAATAACCTCATCGTCCGTGGAATTACGGAGAAAAAGGGGGAGACATGGGCGTCTACTGAAGATAAGGTATGAAACTTTATTAACGATGTATTACAGCTTGACATGTTTGATAAGATTGGGATTGAAAGATGTCATCGACTCCCGTCGAAGTCTAAATCTGGATATCGGCCTATCATCGTGAAATTTACGGCATTTAAAGACAAAACCAACATTCTGCAAACTGCTAAAAGGGTACTTAGAGAAAGCAGTGACTACCGAATTTCAGAAGATTTCTCACAACGTGTACGATAGACATTAGATCTAAACTTTTTCCTCACATGAAGAAAGCGAGAGATGATGGTTCTGTTGTCTATATGAACTATGACAAGTTGATTTTTGATGGTGATGTGTTTGTGTATAACAAGGAATGTGACAGTGTCCAGAAAGTGGGACAAAGGAGGAATTGGCGACCAACGTCACCTACAGAATGGACCGTACAATCAACAATACAACATAGGATCTTGGCAGTGTTCCCAATTACAGAAAAGCACAAAATGAACTCTTACAATGTTAACGATGGTAAATTCACAAAACCAATGTACACAATATGTTCTTGGAATATCCATGGACTTTTATCAAAGTTGATGTATCCTGATTTTATTTCATTTTGTTCACAATTTTTATGTGCTCTGTTTCACTGAAACTTGGTGTGTTGATGAAAATAAACTATACTCATTATTTGATTCTCATGATTGCTTTGTGAGTCCCCCATCAAGATTATCAGGGTATGGGCGTTACTCAGGAGGTGTAGCTGTGTACATAAGTCATAACATCACTTCCCAATTTAGTAGGTTATACACATACTGGACAAATTGTGTTTTCTTTAATATGCTTGATACTGAGAGAAATTCCCCACTTATACTTGTTTTTGTGTATGTTCATCCAAATAAGTCACAATTGTATACGGCCCGTGAAGATTCCGCGGTAGAATAGGTCTTCAGCAACCCATGCTTGCCGTAAAAGGTGACTATGCTTGTCGTAAAGGTGACTAACAGGATCAGTCGGTCAGGCTCGCTGACTTGGTTGAAGCATGTCATCGATCCCAATTGCATGGATCGATGCTAATGATATCAATCACTGGATTGTCTGGTCCAGACTCGGATTATTTACAGACCGTCTTCATATAGCTGGAATATTGCTGAGTGCGGCGTTAAACAATAAACCAACCAACCAACCAACCACAATTGTATACTGACTCAGATAATAATGGCATTGATATAATCGAGAAACAATTATTACATATAAATTATGATTATGGTGATGAGTGTAAATACATATTATGTGGGGACTTAAATGCGAGAGTAGGACATGGAGAGGATTTTATTCGAGATGAAAGTACAAATTACCTCCCTCTTCCTGAAGATTATACTAGCCACTCATTTAACCTTCCAAGGGATGTTTGTGATAAAGATTTAAATACTTATGGAATTTGTCTACTTGAATTATGCAAGTTATTTGGTATTCATATTGTTAATGGTAGAATGAAGTCTTGACATTCCAAGCAATTTCACTTTTGTCTCGGATCTAGACACAAGTGTTGTAGACTATTTCCTTGTGTCAACAGACATACTCCCCAAACTAGTAGATCTCAAAGTGTGATCAACAACAGAATGAGACCACATGCCTCTGATCTGTACCGTACACATAATACTGACCATATAACAACTGTATCACCTATTCCTAGATACAAACTAAGCGATCAACATGTTTTGAAATATAAACAATTACTACAGTCTACTGATATATTTGAAGAATTTTACAGAGCTTTACAAACAGATGTAAATACTGCAGTCAAGACATTGGGAGATATACTGATCCACATTGCTTGTTCTTCTGGAGGTTTTTGTACATTATTTAACAATAAATCCAGAAGTCAACCAATTTGGTTTGACCATGAATGTACTCAACTGAAAAAGGATAAATATAGGCATCTTAATTTATTTAAGCAGTTTAAATGTAATGAAAATTTGCAAAAATATGTTACAGCCAAAAGAAAATTCAAAATATGCTGTGGTCAGAAAAAGAAACAATTTGATGTTAAAATAGTTGAAGATTTGAAAGATGCTGCAAAACATGGTCATTGTAAAACATTTTGGAACACCCTTAAACGGGTTTTATGAAGCAAACACTCTAAATGTGCAATATCTCCTGATGCTCTTCAGTTATATTTTAAAGATTTGTTAAACTCTAACAAAACAGAAGTGAATGAAGATTTTAATGTACTTGTAAATGAATTCATTGACAGTCACTCTTGTGATAATTGTGATAGCTTACCCATTACAGATGAGTTGTTATCAGATATTATTACTGATGAAGAAGTAGCTGAAGCGTTAAAAAGATTAAAACTCAGGAAATCTCCTGGTGAAGATGGAATCCCTCCAGAATTTTATAAACTTTCAGAAACAATTCTTATTAAATACTTGAGACCTTTATTTAATAAAATATTAGATACCGGTATATTTCCTGAAGCATGGAACATTGGACTTATAATACCTATACATAAATCTGGTGTTACCTCTGACCCCAACAATTATAGAAGAATATCCCTGCTAAATGCTACTGGGAAATTATTCACATCAATACTTGAAAAAAGACTACGATCATGGATGGATATAAACGATTTAATACATGAAGCACAATCTGGATTCAGATCCAACTATTCAGTAACAGACAACAATTTCACACTCCAAGCCCTTTGTACTAAATATTTAACAAAGCGAGGGGCGCGATTTTATTGTGCTTTCATTGATTTCAAGAAAGCCTTTGAGTTTGTGGATAGGAAAAAATTATTATATATGCTCTTACAAAAAGGTTGCCATGGCAAGTTGTATAATGTCTTAGCTAGTATGTATTCTGCTGTTAAGGCTTGTGTAAAAATAGACAAAGGTAGAACAGATTTGTATACAACTAGCTCCGGTGGAAGACAAGGCTGTATCTTAAGCCCACTTCTAATTATCTTCTTTGTTAATGAGCTTGTAACTGACATTTATTAAACGTGCTGTCATGGTGTGTTTGTTTCAGAAAGTATTGAAGATATTATGCTTCTACTTTTTGCCCACGATGTGACCATGTTCTCATATACAGTTATTGGTCTACAAAGACAATAAGATTTTGCATTACCTGGGGCCTAAGTGTGAATCTTGATAAAACAAAAATAATTGTATTCCAAAATGGTGGTATTATACGAGAAAAAGAAAAATGGTTCTATAAAGGTAAAACTTGTCACTTACTACAAGTATCTTGGAGTAATTTTCTCCTCAAGGCTTCTAAAGCCACTAGAGCCATTTATTATGCTTTCAAAAGAAATGGCTATATAACATTCAAAACAGCTTGTACAATGTTTGATTGTAAGATCGCTCCTATATTACTTTATGGGGCTGAAATCTGGGGGGAAAAATATTCTGAAAGTATAGAAAAAGTACATACATCCTATTTTAAAAATTATCTTTGTATCGGAAAATATGCCTCCAATAAAGCTTAAAATATGTATATGCGATTAAATATGTTCATGTTTAGCAAAGTAAGGGTACTTAAATACTGGTTGAGATTGCTACGTATGAATCCATGTCGATATCCAAAACAATGTTACAATCTACTTAAACAGTTAGATGATAATGATAAACACACCTGGGTGTCTTATGTAAGATATATTTTGTTTTCTGCAGGCTTTTCATTTGTATGGATCTCTCAACATATTGGCGATGAAAATCTATTTTTACTAAAAATAAAACAAAGGCTGATTGATATGTATTCTCAAGAGTGGCATGACTCTATTTCTTCTTCAAAATATCTGTCACATTATGCAAATTTGAAATCACTTTTACAGCCAGAATTTTACATCAGTAATCTCACGAATAAATCACTCAGGAGAGCATATTGTAAATTCAGAATATCACTACACGGTTTTAAGATTCACATGCTACAAAAGTTAAAACATACAAATGAAGACTTGAGTCTATATCTATGTACCCACTGTAAAGGGAGGCAATTAGAGGATGAATTTCATGTTTTGTTTATATGTTCAAAATATTCTTCTGTCAGAAACCACTATTTGCCTTGGTTATCCAATGTCCATCATGATCATCACAGTTTATGTAATCTTCTCAACTCCAAAAATATCAACATTGTAAAGGCTTTGGTTTTATACTTAAATCATGTATTTAATGTGAAATAAGACTACTTGTAATCATTTTCCTGACACCACGTGATGCAGCAATTGTTGTAATTGTAATTGTACTCTAGGCCACATGGCCCAAAATACTGAATAAAGAATCTTGAATCTTGAACTTTCCAGTTTCTTCATCAACTTTCAACTGGTGAAAAGCTTTAGTCAAGTCAACCTTGCTGAACACAGTACTTCCAGCAAATGTTGCAAACAGGTCAGCTGGCTTTGGCAGGGGGTATTTATCTACTTCAATATTTGGATTGACTGTTACTTTTACAGTAACAGTCCCCACAGATTCTAACTTCATTTGACTTTTTGGGTACAACTACAATTGGTGTAGCCCATTCACTTGTTGTAACTTTGGATATCACCCTTCCTCTTCTTATTTATCCAGTTCTTCTTCAACTTTAGCTCAGGTCTTACCTTCATGAACTTTGGTTTTGTATTTGGTTTCTGTAGTGGTATGCACAAAGGGAGACAACTAGAGTTGTCATGATGTAGCCCTCACGAATAAGTGTCTCAAACACACTCCTGCATCCGTCCTGATTTTGAAGGAATAACTAACGTAACATGGTGTCAGAAGTGGGATTGTGTCACAACTGGACCTAACGGTGCTAGACTTCCAACATTGTTTACAACTCGTTTCACTTGTCGTCTGGCATTCTCTTTGAAGTGCTCTCCCACCACGCATTTGTATAAACTGTTTACTGTTTACTGTTGACTGAGTTATGATAAATAATTTGAAACCGCCTTGTGAACTTGAATTGACTGGAAATATTGCTGAAAACTTCAGAACATTTAAACAAGAATTTGAAATTTATTCAGTTGCTACCGGATTGGATAAGAAACCTGAGAAAATTCAAGCTAATACAATTCTACATGTTATTAGAAAAGAAGCCAGACAAGTGTTTAATACGTTTGAATTTGAAAACGAGACAGATCATGAATCAGTCAGAATTCTTCGCCAGAAATTCACAGATTAATGTTATCCAAGAAAGAACATTACATATGAAAGATTTGTGCTTGGAAGTCGAAACCAGGCTCCAGGAGAGAAATTTGATACTTTCTACACTGACATTAGAAACAAAAGTGCAACATGTGAATTTGGTCAGTTGCATGATTCACCTGTTAAAGACCAGATTGTGCTAGGGATTATAAGTGATGAAGTTCGATCTAGACTTCTTAGAGAACATGATCTTACGTTGGAGAAAGCCCTTTGATATTTGTCGAACTGCTGAAATTAGTGAGCTACATGCTAAATCTCTACAAGAAGAAACTCCTGCTGCTGTTGGCTATCTCAAAAAGAAGACTACAGGCCATTCCCAAGGTCACAAGTCAAAGGCAACCAATAGAGATAAGCCCTCTCGTCAACCGCCTAGTCATGCTCGCCAGGCTCCTAACCTGAATGATAGGCGACGAAATGACAGCTGTTCATATTGTGGCAAAGACGCACATGATAGAAGAGCCTGTCCAGCTAGGAATGCTATCTGCAACTCGTGCAAGAAGTATGGACACTACTCATCAGTGTGCAGTTAAACCGAAGAGAAAACCACTTTGTTGATATACTCATGGACAAAACAAAGGTCACAGTCAAAGTGGATACAGGTGCTGACGTGAACGTTGTATCTGAACAAGTATATAACAAGTACTTCCCTGACATACCTCTAATACAAACCAAGAGGATCCTTCATGGAATCCAGAGTGAACTTGACGTTCTTGGTTACTTCAGTGTCTAGCTTGAGTGGTGAGACAAGACCTTAGAGGACAAGGTGTATGTTTTCTCTGGAGAGACACACTCACTTCTCAGCTGCAATGCAAGTGAACAGCTGGGTCTAGTGAAGTTTTGTAGCAGTATCACAACTGAGGTGAATTCTAAGTTCCCAGAACTCTTCAGAGGTGTAGGTGAAATGAAGGGCGAGTACAACATCAAACTAGGTGAAGGTGCCATACCTTACGCAGTCACCACACCAAGGCGTGTTCCAATTCCAGTTCTCCCTAAGGTCAAGGAAAGTCTGCAGAAATTGGAAGAATTGGTTGTCATTACGAAAGTCGATGTGTCTACAGACTGTCGTGCTCCTATGGTAGTATATCAGGATATATGTGGACTTACGTTTAGATGGAACAGCTGGCATCATGGATGATGTGATAATATATGGTGCTCCTGGAGAGGAGCATGATAAACGTTTAAAGAACACTCTGACAGCTTTTCGTGAAGCTGGCATCACACTCAACCAGGATAAGTGTGAATTTAGAAAGTCACAGATTCAGTTCCTAGGATAAACTTTGAGTGCCAAGGGAATCGAAGTCAGTGAAGACAAAGTCTCAGCAATAAAAGACATGCCAGAACCTAAGAATGTAGGTGATGACAGACGCTTTCTTGGAATGGTCAGTCAGCTTGGAAAGTTTGTCGTCAATCTTGCTGATATGACAAAGCCACTCAGAGATCTTCTCATCAAGAAATCTGTCTGGACATGGGATAAGCCTCAACAAGAATCATTCTCTCAGATCAAGCAAGCTCTCCGCAGCAGTCCAGTGCTAGCACTCTTCAATCCGAACTTACCAACCAAGGTTACAGCTGATGCATCTTCATTTGGTCTTGGTGCAATCCTCACTCAGAAGACCAGAAGTGGCTCGAGACCAGTCATATATGCATCAAGGTCCCTATCTGAAACCGAATCACGCTATGAGCAGATAGAAAAAGAAGCATTGGTGCTGACTTGGGAGTGTGAAAGATTTCAGGACTTTCTTGTTGGTATAGACTTTCTTCTCGAAACAGATCACAAACCTCTCATCCCTCTGCTAGGTCTGAAGGATCTTGATCAACACCCGAGGATCCAAAGATTCAGGATGAGACTAATGAGGTTCTCCTATACGGTTGAACATGTGCCTGGTCGTGATCTCTATACAGCTGATGCTCTATCTCAAGCTCCAGTAGCATCTCAATCTAGTTCAGACAAGACTCTTGAAGCAGATGGACAAATGTATGTTGAACACATTCTCCAATCGTTTCCAGCTTCAGATAGGAGACTGGAAGAGATCAGACTTCATCAGAAAGAGGATGACATCTGCAGGGAGATCACTCGATATTGTCTGGAAGGATGGCCTGAAAACACATGATCAAAGGCATTGCTAAACACCCTGAACTTACCATTCAAGATGATCTCTTGCTCTGTGGTGAAAGGCTTGTGATTCCTGAAAAACTAAGGCCAACTATCCTGGAAAAGCTTCATAATGGACATCAAGGCATCACAAAGACCCATGAACGTGCAAAGCAATGTGTTTGGTGGCCAAATTTAAGCAAACAGATCGCTGAATTTGTGTCTAAGTGTCATGTGTGCTGTAATAAAATGGACTACCACCCTGAACCATTGATAACTTCTTAAACTCCTGAAAGACCTTGGCAAAAAGTTGCCTCAGATCTCTTCGAGTATAAAAAAACCCAGTATGTTCTCGTGGTGGCCTATTACTCCCGTGTCATAGAAATTGTCAAACTGTTGAGTACATCTTCAAAAGAAGTAATCTACTCGCACAAAAGTATCTTTGCAAGACAGAGTGTGCCAGAGACTCTATTTTCTGACAATAGTCCTCAATACAGTGCTTCAGAGTTTGACAACTTCAGTCGAGACTATGGTTTCTCTCATGTTACCAGCAGTCCTAGACATGCATCTGGGAATGGAGAAGCTGCACGTGCTGTGCGCACTATAAAGACTGGCATTCATCAGAAGATCCATATTCAACTCTTCTCAGCTACCGATCAACCCAACTCAGTTGTGGTTACAGCCCAGCTGAACTGCTGATGTCATGGAAACTGCGCACAAAACATCAGCAGCATAAGCAGGAATATAACTTCAATTGTCGCCATGCTGTGCGCTCACTTCCTGTACTCCAAAGGGGAGATAATACATGGGGTACCAGACAGGAAAGAAACCGGTACTGTGCTCAAACAGCTAAGTCCTCGGTCTTACCTCGTAAAGACTGACGATGGAACCTATAGGCGGAATAGATGTGACATTAACTTGTTACCAAATGTTCCTGAAAAGCAAGTTCCTAATGTGCCTGAAAAAGAACACTCACCTGAACTAAATCCTCAACCATGTCTGAAACAAACAAATGACTCCTAAGTTTACATAACATGATCTGGCAGAGTCTCAAGAAAGCCAGATAGATACTAAGACTTTCTCTCATTTAATGTTT
This sequence comes from Haliotis cracherodii, assembly GCF_022045235.1. NCBI lineage: Eukaryota > Metazoa > Mollusca > Gastropoda > Lepetellida > Haliotidae > Haliotis > Haliotis cracherodii. The sequence goes on along the minus strand of NW_027266275.1, from coordinate 49,230,838 downwards.
GACAAGTGAATCATTATTCATTGTGTATGGTTGAGATTTTTATTATTCTGTAACCCTAAGGTCATGGGTATGCTAAAGCTCTGTTCACAATGTTGTGTGAGTGAGTCTTGATTTGTTTTGTTTATATGCATTATAATGTTTCATTGTTCAGGCACATTTGAAAGTTAACAGTATTGTTAACTTGCCTTCTCCTGGAAAGCTAGGACATCTAGAATTGTCATGATGTAGCCCTCACCAATAAACGTGTCTTAAACACACTCCTGCCTCCGTCCTGATTTAAAAGGAACATAATGAACATAACTAACATAACAGTTTCAGTACAATTCTTGCCTCAATGTTCTTAATGGTTCCTAACTTGCCTTCAAATAGTGATGAATGTTTCTTGTGTATGCTGGACAGCTCATCGTTTGAGTTGTTTGACACTGAATTTACTTGAAAAAGAGATCCCAAGTCTAGTTTCAATGCTTGTATCCATTTCCGGCCAAGAATTAGTGGGGTACCTTGTACATCAGCTGCATGCAATGGCAAAATCTGAACGTTTTCATCGCTGTCACATCCAACTTCAAAATTGGCAATTTCCAGCAAAGGAATGTCTTGAAAACTGTTGATGTTGGTTTTAATTTGACATCAGCCAGCATCTCTTCATATTCTTTTTGTGGAATATTTGTTGCTCCAGAACCAGTGTCGATTTCCATGCAGATTCGTTTTCCATTCTAAATTACGTTCACTTTTACAGCTTCGCATTTTGAAGAAGTGCTGTGAAACATTCCAAGGACATTTTTACTATCATGGTTATTGTCGTAATTTTCATGGCATTCCGCTTCATCAATATGTTTCATGCTATTCTGGTTTGGGGATCTACTTTCTGACATTAAAAGTCCTGTCTTACCACATGAATGGCATTGGAAAGTTTTGTACCTACACTGATATGAGGTATGATTGGAATATCATGATTGACTTAATTACTCTAAGCCAACCGCGAAAGGCCACGTGAGGATGTGGAAGTAATTAGCATACAAAACAAACGGGATCGGGTGGTCAGCCTCGTTGACTTGATTGATGCATGTCATTTGGTGGACTTTGTTGACAACAAGGGAGAATCCCCTTGAATCCTCGGTTTTGATTGGATGATGCTTACATTAACCTTTCATCTTGCAAAATCCATCTGCGTGGGTAAAAGTGTATGTACAATCATGTAATTTAGAATACAGCAAATACGTGTACGTATTATTTTTGCAACAATTAAGTTCAGTTCATATACTCAAAACAGCAACGACCCTTATTTTTCAGGCGAATTTCAAATAATACAACAATAACCACTTCCTTGTCTCCCATGTTGCCAACAGACGCCAGTGGGGCCGCTGGCGATGTGTCATGATGAGTTGAAATGAAATCAAGCCAAAGTCAACATGAGACCTCATGATAGATTTGGCAGTGGATCAGTTATGCTGGTAGTAGTGAGACTACTTGTCACATCTCCCTTTCAATAACAAATTAAAGTCTGCATGGAATGTAGGGAGTTTTGATGGATGACTGAAGTCATAAGTAACAAGGATCGTGTGGCAAATATTTTGACTGTATGTCACTGTTGTTTACTTTGACTTTCTCAAGAGTCAATCTTCATGGCACTCATGTGAAGCACAGTGGGGAAGATTATGAACACCCTCACATCTCTGGTGACTGTCCAACATAACAATGTCGAGTTCAACACTAACTTTACACTGAGAAACATTAACTTTAACTGAGAATGGACAACGAAAGTAAGACTGAAAGTCGGTTAGTCAACCCACTGAAATGTAGTTACCTTTAAGTTTAATTGCTAACATGTTTAACTTAGTTTGAACACTTTAGCTTGATACAGCCTATTCTGAGTAATCCTTGAGAACACACTACTGGGGTTTATGGGCTTGGGACCCATGTTCTGGCTGTGACTTCGAGGGTGTGTGTGCAGGACTGTATTGCACACCTCTGGAAGGTACGATTACACTTGTCGTCTCAGGTGAGCTGGTGTCTGTCAGCTTTGGAGATTTCCTTGTAACCTCGAGTGTTACACTACCTGGAGATTCAGATGTAATGACCTCGTAAGAACAGGGTCTGTCTTTGGTTGGTCCCAAGACTTCTGTTTTCTGACACAGTTTGTCGACAATAGTTTTGGGTGAGATGCTCACACATCACCTCTCTGCAGAAAAGAAAGCTGTATCGTTCCCTGGTTTTAGTATTGAGCTGCCTTGTGCGAGAGTTTTTCAGCTTTTCAGTGGTTCCTGAAACAGTCTCCAGAATCAGCAGATTTTCAGACAAAGGTAGCAATGTTCATGTTCGCCTGCTCTTGAGCCTTTGAGCAGAAAGTGATTTGAGACCCTGTGTCGGTGTGTTACAAAAGTTCAGTATGGCCAAGTAAGGGTCACACTTGGCCTGTTTGGCTTTCTTCAGTAATTGTTTTGCAGTTTTCACTGCCTGTTCGGCCTTTCCGTTGCTCTGAGGTTAGGCTGGAGACGATGTTACATGATTAAAGCCCCAGTCATGAGCTAATTTCTTGAATTCCTCTGCTGAGAACTGTGGACCGTTCTCAGATATGCAAGTGTCTGGTATGCCATGTCGTGCATACTGTCCCTTTAGCTTGTTCACTACTGTGGCTGACCTGGTATCTGCAAGGTAATCAATTTCCCAATAGTTCGAGAAGTAATCTACTGTGATTAGGTAGTTGTTGCCATTTATTATGAACGAGTCTGCTCCTGAGTGTGACAACATGGCTTCCTTAGCTTGCTCCCTGCCACTTCTACAGCAGATGTCACATTTTGCGACATAATCTTTGACTGCCCTGTTCATCCCATGCCGGGGTAGTCAGGTAGCCTAGTGGTTAAAGCGTTCGCTCGTCACGCGAAGACCTGGATTCGATTCCTGACATGGGTACAATGTGTGAAGCCCATTTCTGGTGTCCCCCGCCGTCATAGTGCTGGAATATTGCTAAAAGCGGCTTAAAACCATACTCACTCACTCACTCACTCACTCATCCCAGGCCAGTAAATACATTCCTTTGAATGTGTCAGAGACATCCTTTTGCTCCAATGTGTGAAGAGTGAAGATGCACTAACAAGTCTCTTCTCACGGCATGGGGAATCACCACTCTTTGACCTTGGTAGATAATGCCATCTTTTCAACTCATCTGGACAGTGAAGGTATGGTCTTAATTTGTGGCGTGAGGAATACATTTATCGTTCAACTGATCCACCCAGCCCTTCCAAATGATGTCATACAGTTGTATGCGTCCGACTTAACTTTCTCCTGTATCTCTTCCATTCTTGGTTTAGCAATTGGGACGCTGTCGTTGATGAATTCCTGGTCCATTCCTGTATCTGTGACTTCCGGCAGTGGTGCTCAGCTTAATGTATCAGGTCACAGCATCTGTTTTCCAGGCCTGTGGGCAAGTTGTATGTCATACTGTCACAGTCTTAGAAACATTCTCTGCAGACGCTCGTGTGCACTGTGTAGTGGCTTCTAACTATAGTCTCGAGTGGCTTGTGGTCAGATTGAACATATCAATTGGCCTTTCCCGTACATGTATTGGTTGAACTTTTCCAGCCCATATACAACTGCCAACAACTCCATCTCGATTTGGGCATACATGGTTTCGGTGTCTGTCAATGCCCTACTGGCATAGGCCACTGGTTGGCCATCTTGGAGAAGAGCTGACCCCGAAAATGACACAGATGCATCACACTGAATTGTGACCTGACTATTTGTGTCGAAGAACTTGAGCACTGGATGCTTGCTGACAAACCTCTTGATATCATCATCGATTGTGTCATCATAAATCTTTTCCCAGTGCCATTGAACATCCTTCAGTCAGCTACCTTAGCGGTTCACAGGCACTGCTTAGATGTGGGAGGAACTTGTTTAGATAATTCACAAATCCTCACCTCGAGCAGCACAACATCCATAGAATTCCATAGATCTTTCCATGGAGCCCAGACCTTTCCCCCACTGAACATGTCCGGGACATGGTAGGGAGACAGGTGCGTCAACATCACAGGCCGCTGACCATGATTGCTGCAAAAGGAGTAGGACAGACTCCCTTAAATCGCCGTTGGGAGACAAAGAATGAATAGTTTTTACTTATCTTGCATTACTCCTTAATGCATATTACTGCTTGTTCTTGACAGAGAAAAGAGCTGTGTGAGGGTCCTTGCTTGAAGAAGTTGCTCCAACTAGCTGAGAGGCCAGCCCATCACGCAGCTCCAACGTGACGAAAGGAAGTGACGTCACGGATCATCACATTACTCTGGTCACTTGATGAGAGAAGACCTGTTTTTCTTCCTGTAACATAAAACTGATTCAAACCCTCACATGTTTGCTATCTGAGTTAATGTTGTTTTGTCTTTGTGTTGTGCCTAAGGTTTGTATTTTGTACATTCTATGTTTGATAAACATGTGCATAACTTTATTAGACACTTACTGGCATTTTCTCAAAAGAAAACATAAGGCCAGGTGTCTTGTTGCTACAGGTAGCCATCTTGAATATTTTGTGTAGCCAGCCGTTGGAATGAACTGGTTTGTGTTCCATATTCTTTGCTTGGTACCCCACGATTGGCGTATCATCACACGTATAGTTTGTTTGTTGTATGTTGTCTTACGTTTGTCGTAATATTTGTTTCATAAACCCACACAGTGGGGTAAAAAAATTATAGCATACATAATCGGGCAGGGACGCATTGTGATTTTACACTGCTTCGTTGCAGATATCATGCCAAGGTCACCGATGTAAAGACTGTTTACTGCTTCCACCCACAGCTTTCAGACGGTACCTCTGGGTGTGTAATAAACGCAGAACACAGCAGACCAGGAAACACCGGCGCACAATGTCAGACCACTCCGAGGTTTCGCCTTCCAGATCGGCCATCTCGGATGACCCGACCTCAACTGCTACCTTGATGTCGGACCCCAGGGTTGTAGTCTCTACCCAGAGCACTCTGACAAGCACGACAGCGTCTATCTTTACGGCAATGACCTCTGTGACGCCCGGCGTGGCGCTCACGTACTAGACAACGCCTATACCATCATTCAGACAGACGCTCAGTCTCCCACAAGCGCCCCCGCCTACGGCACAGACGCTCGGTCTCCTACAGGCGCTCCCGCCTATGGCACAGACGCTCGGTCTCCTACAGGCGCTCCCGCCTACGGCACAGACGCTCTGTCTCCTTCAGGCGCTCCCGCCTATGGCACAGACGCTCGGTCTCCTTCAGGCGCCCCCTCCTCCAGTACTTTCAGTACTTACAGGCAAGACAGCCATCAACGCCAGCGCCTTTACAGACTCCTCTACAAGCGCCTCCCATAGTGCCTCCGCAGACGCCTCCTCTAGCGGCCTTTCAGATGGCGCCTATCTGCACGGCGTCCATACAGACACCCGCGCCCTTGCCAAGTACGTCCTCAAGGTGGAGTGACAGCAGATCTTCTAGACAAGGTCATAGATCTAGGAGCCGCTCCCCGGTTAGCAGGCGCTCCAGTGGATATTGATCCGACTCCTCGGAGGGCGCCTTCATCCCTTGTTATGACGACACCCCTATGGACAGTGGATCCCATCTGGGTTTTGACCAGACTGGTTGGCAGACAGATTGGAGGCTATTGCTCCCTTGCCCTGCCTAGAGGTCGATAGCAAGACGGTCATTCGTGTGGACCCCACTTCGATCCCTCCTGACCCACTGATCAGAGACATGATCTCAGCTCTGGACGAGGACTTCAGTAAGCTGTCACTGACTCCGTCCTTCAGGGCCCCACGTTATAAACGAGATGCCTTCCCAGTCAACTCTCTTCAAGTTGCAGACCACGATCACTCCTTAGATGAGGACATGCAACGCATGACGGGATCGAACCGCTCCACCTCAGTCCGAGTCTCCAACAACAAACTCGCCTACGTGGAGACCGAGATTCCCCACTCACTCAAACTCCTCTCACTGATGGCGTCGTCCTCCTGGGCCATACTGCCCCAATAGGATTGACCATCTAACTATCGTCGTATCCTACCTCCAACAACAGTTGGAACAGATGCGCTCCCACATGCGCGCAGAGTTCAAGAGAGACCTTTTGCATCAACCCTGGTCTGGCGCTGACCTCTTTAATGGACAGATTCGCCCGTGATGAGACGGCTCTCAAGGCCCTTGCCAGGGTGTCACGGCCAGACTTTGCTAAGGCGCCCCAGGCAGGCTCCTACCAACCACGTCGCAACTCTCTCCAGGCTCGGGGGCGGGGCGACACCTCAACCTCTCGAGGCAGAGGCAAGGGGAAAGGAAAGTCTTCAGGCTCATACCAGCCCCGTCGCGGCTACCCCAAGAGGGATAACGCCAGCTGCAGGGACCTCCAGTGAACCACCGGACAGGCACGACTGGGACCTCCCACCCCCAGTCGTCCAAGTTGTCGACACCCCAGTAGGTGGGAGACTGACTCACTTCTGGCGGAATTGGGAGATCCTGGGGGACCCATACTTCACCAACATCATCCAACACGGGTACAAGCTGACGCTTGTAGACGACCCGCCACTGACATCATCACTCATAGTGGGCGCATACCCAATATCTAGGATTTTACTAGGTTTGACAAATTGTGGCAGTATTACACATTACTTATCCAAAAACATCAACTTTGAAATTTCCCATCTTACCCCTGTCATTCATCAAGATCGTTAGCAATCATAACATCTTCTGTCATACCAGTTGTAATGTGTTCAAAATTTGTTTATTAATATAATTCAACTATTACTAGAAACAAGTATCTCTTACAATTTTGGAATTTTAAGTTATTTTCGAGTTTCCCCAACCTTTTTTGAAGAGTATACATAACGAAGACAGTTTTTAGTTCTATTCAGAGTGCCAATATTAAACATAGATCATGAACATGATTAAGACTCACAATCAGAAAAATGTGTACTGGTATTGAAATTATATATACAAGGAAATGTTTAATTTCCGTAGGAATATTGGTGCCTTGCTTTGTGCAGATGATACAATAATATTTTAATGAATATTGTAAGCCTTGGCAATTATAGTCTCGAAGTTAAAGAGAATCAAATTCTGAGCCAAGAATCGCACAAAGTGGACAAGATCCGATTACGACATGTACTACAAAGTAGACGATTCCTAGAAATTCTTTGATAAACAAATTTTTTCTCACGAATCCCACGAACTATGAATGTTTGGGAATCAAATAAGATATATTTAAGATTCTTAAGAAATGATTAAGAATATGTACGAATATGTCATACTGAAACAGGGGTATATGTATGGCACTATTCTTGGTCCCAGGAAATGCCCTCATCGTCAGGTTCAGAGCCTGTGCTGTCACCTAAATGAACAACAACAGGCTGGACAGTATCTGGTCGGATACAGTCTTGTTTCCAATACTCTTCCTCAACTTTGACGTGTTGGAAACAGTTTGCCCAACGTTCATCTGTAATTTCTCCCATCCCTTTCAAGCTTGAAGGTCTTATTTTGCCGTTCGACCATATTTTTCAAATCACCCCAGGTTAGTTCGATGGGATGCAAGTCACAGTGGGGGGCACGGGTGGCCCATTCGTCTAAGGCGCCGCGATTCGCTGTGCAGAGTTGCGTCCCTTGGGCACGCCAGAAACCTATGATTGTGGGTTCGAATCCCGGTTCGCCCCGATTATGTTTCTAGGTTTGTCAGCACCATACCCATGCTCGTGGGTTTCACCGAAGTGGTAAACGTCTGAGACCTGCCTCACTTCGGGGCTTTCCTCCCACATTAATCTCACACGCCGTGATATAACTGGAATACTGTTAAAAGCGGCGTTAAACCTAACTCACTCACTCACTCAAGTCACAGTGGTAAGGAGGAAGTCTAAGCACTTTGTGACCGTGTGCTCTCAACATGTCAATCAAATAAGAGGGCGCGGGTTTGTTCTGAAGAACCAGTTGGTCGTAGTCAGGTTTTTTTGGCTTTCGTGGGCCGAGCAATGCGGTTGTTGTCCAACCACTGACATATCTCACCTTTGGTGGAATTTGAGGTTGGACAACGGTTAATAGGATCTTGTCCATAACCACCAAGGATTTATCAGGCACTGCTAAGAGGAGTTGCTCCTCAACATACGCAGTGAAAACCTGACTATTCATCTCGGTATGGTAGTCTCTGCCATCTGTAGATCTGGATCTGAACACTAGATCACACCCAGGGAGGAAACCTGTGGGAGCCTGCGTGGAGGACCAGGGGGGATCTTGCGCTGTGGCTCTCTGGTATCTGGGTGAGACCATTGGTAAGCCACTGTGTGGCAGGCGTCAACCCAGGTTTCATCCAAACAGACAGGCTCATAGACTACTTCTCGTTTTTTTTAATAGTGCGCAAATAATTGATACGCAAGCTAATGATATCTTGTTGTTCACACATTGCTAGTTTTCGACCCTTTCGTCTTTTTGTACTGATATCCAAATTTGGAAAAGAGATTACAAATGGCCCTTTGGAAATATCTAAGTCATGCTCTGTAAGGAGAATTTGTTTTAGTTTTCGTGTTGAAATAAATTCATTTTCTCGTGTTATCCGCCGAATCACATCCCAGACAACTTTCTTATCAAAGGAATCTAACTTTAATTTCCTATCCTGTTTGGAGATGCCCCCTAAGGGATGTGCAGGGGAGAATGTGTTTTTATGAGAGTTCAAAATCTTAACTACGGTTTGTTTGGGAAGCTGTAACGCATGAATTGTTCTTTTTCATGTACTTTGAAATGTCAAAGAAGGGCGAACGTCTTTCACTTTCAGCCTTAAAGTAATCAAATATTTTAACAACGAAACCTTTCGCATCAGCGGAAAAATATGCTTGCGCTGAGACATCTTGAAATCTAATGCTAACACGTATTCATGAGGCGTGATTCCCGTGCAACCTTTCGAGTTGAGTTGATTGGTTCAAATGTGTCACAGGGATAGCATTATGCAGATGACTGTTACAATGAATGCTCGTTCCACCCGTGACGAACAGGTCTGGTTGTTGATGAAATATAGTGATAGCTAAATAGACAAATTTGTTATTCATGCACTGATTGTCTTTAAATGTAATATCCAGTTATGTATGACTGTTTAATAATCTCATACCAACTTTGACTGGAGTAGGGCCAATAGTTTTTCAGATACTATAGTAAACGTTGGTACCTTAAATTAACTTCCAGTCTATAGATTGCGAATTTACAAGATGAAAGTAAGATTATATTATTCAGAACTAGGAACAACAGTAATTGTTTTTTTATAAAAGTGAGACTATAATCATGATATTTGAAAATGTAGATTAATAAAAATATTGATACGAATGATATAGCACAATGACTACTGCTTTTAATATATATTTCTTTCACAAAAAAATATGAAAATAATAATTTTCCTTTTTTTATTTACCTGATTAAAATCTTTCAAAACATTTGAATTATTAAACTTGCAACTTTTGTAAATGATAGAGCTCTAACGCAAACACAATTCAAGACACCATTCAAGACAATATTCTGAAAAGTATTCTGAAATCAACATATGAACAAAAGACCTGTCAACATGTAACACTAAAACCAAGAGATGGCATCTGAGATTAATGTTTGATATAGAAAGTGAAATGAAATGGAAATTTTGGTTATATACATTACAGCATTACTGGCATCCTGAAAATAAGTTTGTCTGTCATCATGTCCAATCATGTTGTATAGAGTGTATAGAGCATTGTTTTTGACCTATCATTGTACTCCATGTTTAGGAGATCTGTCCTGAGAGTCCTGCCAACAATCGAATCCGGACCATCCGTGACCTCAGTGACACAGTGAAGAAGAAGAGGTTAGAGGAGGTAAGGCTGAATCAGCAAGTCCCTTACTAAAGCCCAAACTATCCTGCTTGTCAAGTAAAAGTAAGCATTTCTTTGTATACCCTACCTCTATTACATCACAGCCATAAATCCCATAGTCTGGATATCATCACACTATGAAATCCTTCATATTTTAAATAGATGTCCTCTTCACTGTCGGCTTTTCTTAATTATCCTGTAGGAGAACCTTATCTCACTCCCATTGCTACTGCACATGTTTGTTGTTGGGGCCTGTAAAACTTCTCTTCTTTCCGAGCATGTCTTCAACAGAAGACATTTTCAGAGAAGTTAGCACGTTTAGTTTGTTTTCAACTTATTTGTACGGTTTTCAAAGTTAAACCGAAACCTATTAGTAATATTCCTCTGTTTTTATTCTGAAGAAAATTGCTGAAAGCCTGCTGCCACTGTGTCTTCTCCATGCTTGAAGGTGTCATGCGGTGAGGTGGGAAAGCCTGCTGCCACTGTGTCTAACCCATGCTTGAAGGTGTCATGCGGTGAGGTGGGAAAGCCTGCTGCCACTGTGTCTTCTCCATGCTTGAAGGTGTCATGCGGTGAGGTGGGAAAGCCTGCTGCCACTGTGTCTAACCCATGCTTGAAGGTGTCATGCGGTGAGGTGGGAAAGCCTGCTGCCACTGTGTCTAACCCATGCTTGAAGGTGTCATGCGGTGAGGTGGGAAAGCCTGCTGCCACTGTGTCTAACCCATGCTTGAAGGTGTCATGCGGTGAGGTGGGAAAGCCTGCTGCCACTGTGTCTAACCCATGCTTGAAGGTGTCATGCGGTGAGGTGGGAAAGCCTGCTGCCACTGTGTCTTCTCCATGCTTGAAGGTGTCATGCGGTGAGGTGGGAAAGCCTGCTGCCACTGTGTCTAACCCATGCTTGAAGGTGTCATGCGGTGAGGTGGTAAAGCCTGCTGCCACTGTGTCTAACCCATGCTTGAAGGTGTCATGCGGTGAGGTGGGAAAGCCTGCTGCCACTGTGTCTTCTCCATGCTTGAAGGTGTCATGCGGTGAGGTGGGAAAGCCTGCTGCCACTGTGTCTTCTCCATGCTTGAAGGTGTCAAGCGGTGAGGTGGGAAAGCCTGCTGCCACTGTGTCTAACCCATGCTTGAAGGTGTCATGCGGTGAGGTGGGAAAGCCTGCTGCCACTGTGTCTAACCCATGCTTGAAGGTGTCATGCGGTGAGGTGAGAAAGCCTGCTGCCACTGTGTCTAACCCATGCTTGAAGGTGTCATGCGGTGAGGTGGGAAAGCCTGCTGCCACTGTGTCTTCTCCATGCTTGAAGGTGTCATGCGGTGAGGTGGTAAAGCCTGCTGCCACTGTGTCTAACCCATGCTTGAAGGTGTCATGCGGTGAGGTGGGAAAGCCTGCTGCCACTGTGTCTTCTCCATGCTTGAAGGTGTCATGCGGTGAGGTGGGAAAGCCTGCTGCCACTGTGTCTTCTCCATGCTTGAAGGTGTCATGCGGTGAGGTGGGAAAGCCTGCTGCCACTGTGTCTAACCCATGCTTGAAGGTGTCATGCGGTGAGGTGGGAAAGCCTGCTGCCACTGTGTCTAACCCATGCTTGAAGGTGTCATGCGGTGAGATGGGAAAGCCTGCTGCCACTGTGTCTAACCCATGCTTGAAGGTGTCATGCGGTGAGGTGGGAAAGCCTGCTGCCACTGTGTCTTCTCCATGCTTGAAGGTGTCTTGCGGTGAGGTGGGAAAGCCTGCTGCCACTGTGTCTTCTCCATGCATGAAGGTGTCATGCGGTGAGGTGGGAAAGCCTGCTGCCACTGTGTCTAACCCATGCATGAAGGTGTCCAGCAGTGCGCCTTCTGATCCTCCTGTCTACTTTGTTTACCTCAGCCTTATATTTCTCATCATCATGATGCACTGGGTTATGACTACGAAAGTCCCAGGTATGGTTCTTAGGGTGAGAATCTGGCACCTGTCCCAAACTGTTTCAATGAAATTAAAAGGGGCTTTATCAATTAATGCCTAGGGTACAACCCAATGACATGAATGTTTCTACACCTCACATGCTAGAACCAGTTCCTACTGGGGTTAAGTTCAACACTTCGCCGTGGTTGTCCTTGACCGTCAACAGGCAAATGATGAATATCGGAGCTTACGTCACTTGTCAGGAATATACCACATGTTACCTCCCCTTCACAAGGATTTTAAGGACTTGCTAGGAGATACAGGTGAGATAGGATCAAGTTGGTTCATCCATTGTGCCATGGGTAGCATTTGGAAGATGCAGCATAATCTTGTGTCTCCCCAAAATGTGAATGTCAGGCAAACTTGTTCTTACTCAGAGGCGTTATTTCCTCAACCAACTTCGCTCACAGATATCTGAGCTTGTCAAGAAAGATGTTGCCTCTCAGTCAATCACATTGCTGGAGGGTGCACGGGTGGCCCAGTCGTCTAAGGCTCCATGATTAACTTGTAGAGTTGCGTCCCTTGGGCATGCCAGAAACCTATGATTGTGGGTTCAAATCCTGGTTCGCCAAGATTATGTTTCTAGGTTTGTCAGCACCTTACCTGTACTCGCGGGTTTCACCAAAGTGATAAATGTCTGAGACCTGCATCACTTTGGGCTTTCCTCCCACGTAAAGGTGACACGCCGTAATATAACTAGAATACTGTTAAAAGCGGCGTCAAACCCAACTCACTCACTCACTTACTTACATTGCTGGAATTCTTTGACTGGGCACTTCACACAGTACTAGACGAGGTTCGTTTGGGGAACTAAAGTGAGATTCAACGTTGTGACTATCAACATGCCAGAGAAGGCTCATAATAAATCCACTCCCAGAGTCTCCCAGAGCCAACAGCTATCCACTTAAAAGAAGACATGTCACGTCTGGACAAGATTTGTTTCGCGCCCTGGCTTGGAGAATTCATCATGCCCCTACTCTACCGACAACAGAGATGGCTCTTATTTTCAACAATGCCATAGGCGAAGAGGCAAGCCTGTTTTCAGAGGCACGTACCTAACTTTTTCGAAGGGCCACTTGCTCACTCAAACCCTATGAATCGGCCTAGATCTACAGGATGCAAATCTTCATGCTGCTATCCACTCCAGTTTTGGTCAACAGATGGAGATCCGAGTTTCTAGTTCTCTCATTTGGCATATCTATAGCCATGACTCTTCACTTGAATAACCACACCGATTATAGGCTTTGCACACCTATGTCTAGTCAGGCTACACAGCTACATCAACGACTTTCTCCCTGCAGATGAGGATCAAGCTCAAATCCAGCAAAACACCAGTTTCCTGACACAATTTTTTTTAGGGAGACTTTACGTTTATTCAGATTTGCAAAGCTTGTCATGTACCAGAAAAGTTAACATACTGGCAGATTGTCTTTTCCGGAAGAACAAGACAATAACAACAGAATGATCTTGATCTCTGCCACCTTTCTCAACAACCTTCTGGTGATATGTCAGTCCAGTACCAGGTGGATGCCCTATCCATGAAATGGATGGACTATCCTGTTTCTCTGAGTCCCCTGTCTCTGAAGTAGTGGCACTCTCATGGAGACCTACTTCTGCCATATGTGACACCAGATGGAATAAGTTCTGTCAGTGGCAGAGAGGAAAAGGATTGGGAAACGTGGACATTACCTTACCTATTGTAGCAGATTTCATTGAGACAGGATAAGACATTTAGACTAGGACTGAGACAGGTAACATGACAATAACAATAAAATTCCATGGTTACACAAGTACAAGTCACTGGTGCTCACATTTCATTCTGACTATGGGCACATTCCTTCTGACTTTTTATGTGATTGAGTAAAGACAAAGCTTCAGTCAACTTCAGTGTATACACAATCAGATCATTTTATACTATATCTAAACACTTTTTGACAGGGCTCCGGTTCAATTCAATTCTAAATGAACATTTTGTACCCAACTTAAGAGCTACAGCAGGTACCTTGGTAGGGCCGGGTAATAGAGGGGCGGGTACCGGGGTAGTAAATTTGGACTCGTCCCAGCCCTCATTTCTCTAGCATAATGGTGTCTCCATAGGTACGCACCCAGTACTCAATCAACTTAGGAAGTCTTTCCTTCGAGAGGATATCTAAACCCCAAACTTCCCAAAATTAAGTTTGTCCATCGTCCTGTCGTCCATATGACACCATATGAGCCTCTGACAAAAGCTGCACTCCTACAGGTTTCAAGGAAGACTGCTTTCCTCCTTCCCATGGCAGCTAAGGTCAGAATCACATGCAATCAGTTTCTCCTCACCCACTCATTGGATTGGAGCATTATGACTCACAGTTAGAGTTTGTTGCTGATACCAGTCTGAGGCACTTTGACTGCTAGGATATACCTGAATTGGAAAGACTCCTGTGTCCAATTAGAGCTCTGAAGCAACTCCTAACAGCTACTGAAATGCTTAGAAGACAAAGAAAACAATTGTTCATCTCCTGCTAGCCATCGTCCTATAAAGACATCACAGAGGCTATCATAAGGATTGCTAAAGACCACTATAAATAACAGCTACCATCATGCACATCTATCCACGTCAACACTGGGGACCTGCCAAGCCCCACCAACTAGTTTAGCATCATGGAACTCTGTTGAAGAAGTCGTTTCAAGTTGTCAATGGAAATCTCACAATACGTTCTCAAACTAAATTTTTTGTTGATATCCAACCTGCTCTGGGAGGGCTATATTCACTGGATGATTAGTGGCATCCCAGGTTAGAGTTTCTCAGTAGCTCTGTCCCCCTTTTCTTTTGAGAAATTGGAAGAGGGGGAGGAGGGGGATTTGAAGATTCCAGGAAATACAAACTTTGAAGGTAAGTGAGGCTTTAGGTAATTTGTCAGACAAGGTTGCACAGATCATTGGTTATCGGCTGTACTCATATTATGAGATCTTGAGGCGTTCAACCGAATTGATGCTGGGATGGAGTTTCATCCAAAATAGATATGACATCAGATTACCAGGAGTGACATCATTGGAACCGGAAGGGATCACCCACAGAAATGGAAGTGACATCAGTTTAACCTTCGACGTTACATCATAATACCAGAAGTGATGTCAAAGAAATGGAAAAAAAACCTGTACTCTCTGAAAAAGAGTCATGTCGTATTCATTTTCCTTGTCATTTCTGTATGTATATATTTCACTGCTGTCCGCTATTCAGGATTACTAAATACCAGATCCCATCTTTCTCTCTGGTGTGTGAAGCCCTTTTCTGGTGTCCCCTGCCGTGATAATGCTGGAATATTGCTAAAAGCGGCGTAAAACCATACTCACTCACTCACTTTCTCTCTGGTGTATTCTGGGCAATGGTATTTAGAGTTAGGGTATTCAGTAGGGCTGCAACAATACATGCAGGTCATGATACGATACGTATCTTGATATTCCAATCACGATACGCTACGTATCTCGATACACAAGAATACATAAAAACAGATATCAGTACTCCAGTACTCCAGCATTTGTTAAGTTTCAAGACATGTCAAGATTGGACCTTTCATGAGTTTGGAACAGTCAAATTATTATCCCCCGCCACGAAGTGGAACGGGGATATAGGAATGGGTGCCGTACTTCCATCCTTCCGTCCATCTGTCCGTCACATTTCGTTTCCAGAGCAGATCTTGAAAACCGTACTATATTTCTTCACCAAACTTGGCACATAGATAGGTCTAGTGGTGAACTGGTGCCTTTTGATAGTTTGGGATTTAAAAAAAATATTTTTTTTGAGTTTCCATGGCAACAACTTTGATTTAGACTGAAAATGACGGTAGTCCTTGTTTCCAGAGCAGATCTTGAAAACCGTATCATATTTCTTCACTAAACTTGGCACAAAGATAGGTCTAGTGGTGAACTGGTGCCTTTTGATAGTTTGGGATTTAAAAAAAAGTTATTTTTTGAGTTTGCATTCGAGTTTCATTTCTTGTCAGTAAGTTCTGCATTGCTTGTGTGAATGTTCCTCCAAAAGTGTCATGGACACGGTTGTTGCATTCACTGACTAACTTCATGCAGAAACACAACTCCTTACAAATACAATAGTGTAACCGATCTTAAACCTACTCAACTGTATAAACACTGCCTCCTATCCTGTATGTATTCTTGTCAACCATACTCTGTACTTCACTTGCTTTATAACGGTGTTAGAACCTACACCGAAACCATCGCTAATAATTGTAATAAAGAAGTTGTTCTTCCATATGTCTCATCCTTACTCATTACAAATAAAGTTACATATTCTATCATAAACTGCAGATGGCAAAACAACACCAGTAATACCTTTTTTTAGTGCTGCAATTAGGCCATTTACATAAAGGCCCAGTGAACATAGTTCACAGGAGCTAATGCATTGAACACAACCGGACATGTCATTTTGGCGGGGGACATGAGTATTTCATGCTTGTTTTATAATTACAAGACTACTGAAGTTGTTAAGCTTCAAAGTGGAACTTTCTCTAACTTTCTCTAACAATTCAAATTTCAAAACATTAGAAAATAATCAATGTACTTCACAGTCTGAATAGTTCAACTTCAGGTTCCTTTTAAAAAAAATTGAAATGTCAACGCTGTGGGGACAGTGATGGCCTCTGGACACTGACAATGTCTTCTGTTTGTTGAGTCTAAACGGAGGTGGAGTCATGGGGGGAAGATGACCAACACATCAGTACATGCTCTGCCCACCTAACACAATCTTTGATGTACATGTCAGAATTTGGAGAAAAAAATAGAATATTAGTTGTTTATGATTCATAGTGTAAAAAACATTTATCGAGTGTCATGCGCTTTAAAGAAACACATCATACCCCTTCAGAGAATTTAGGTGAACGAATGGGTATTACAGACTAGGTCAATAATAATATGAAATTTCATATAGAACATCACCAGACACAATGATTTACCATTAATATTGTATTTCCTGCACTCATAGGCATTGGTTTATATGCAGAGATTAAGATTACTGTGTGTATTTTCTTGTAAACTAAGCCGGAAATAGCAATCGGCTGTACACATGTGTTCTCCCAATCTACCAGTTATTCAGTTAAAAAGTACCCAATGATACAATTTCAAAGAATTTTTATGAAATGGTCAGAAAAATTTGTATCTGAAATTACTGTTTTATCAGGAATAATATATACCAGTATCGTGTTACTTTAGTTTCAGCTTTGAATATATATATTTAAAATTATAAAAACCATAAGCACATGGTAAGCGTAGCACTTTGGTTCAGGTGATTGCTATTGCAGGATATTTTTATGTATGGAACAATTTGACCAGTCATCGTTGGGACTTCCCGCACTACATGTATTTCTTTTGTGAAAACGTTGTGTTGACATCAAATAGACAAATTGCCACAAATATGCATTTTAACGTGTCAAAATATGGCATTTATGATATGTGTATCCATTCTCTGGCAACTAAAGTTTGTTTCAAGGCGTCAATAACGGTAATCTGACAGTGGTTGCTGTAAAAAACGGTGAGTTATACGATGTATCGATCACTTCACACACGATTAAAAGAAAAATTGATGTAAATATCAAACAAAATTTTGAATAAAATCATTTAAATTTATTACAAACATAAGTCCAGATATACAGTGAACATGCTTTATTATAACCAGATAATATAATAATTGGATTGAATTGCGTTCTTCAGTCCGAATTTGTTGACTGGTATTCCTGTGTTTCTTGCTCACGGTGATCAGCTGATAATGTTTTTTTAGATTGGGAAGAATATGGTGTCAGTGTAAAACTTACCCTTATTAAAAATGTAAGTAAGATCTGGGAACCATATTACCGTGCGCTTTATTGAAGAGGGCAATGGCGAGGGAAAACGACTTAAGATTTGCATTCTGTATCGTGGCGTATCGATAAATAGGCCCATGTGTGTCATGTATCATATCGTGGGTCAAGTATGGCGATGCATTGGAATATTGGTGTATCGTTGTACCCTTTGTATTCAAAGGTATTATCAAACAATAGTTCTCTTTGTGAATAATTCTAAGAATACAACCTCTATTACATAAGGAGCAGTCACTCACCTCCACAAATTATCTGAAGCTATGTGATGTTGGTTATTGGAAACAAGTGACATTATCCACATCAGTGCAATAGCACTTAGCGTGGCCTAAGGTTTTCCTAAAGACTAATTTGGAGACTGGATTTAATAGTGTGATTACAGCCAAAAAACGGGATTTACGGCTATGATGTAATAGCTAGAGGAAGTATTCTTAGGATATTGTTTGATGTTTCAGTTCGTTAAAGAGTGGAATCCAGTGTAAAAAATTTATAATGGAGAACAATACTGTCATTGTACACTTAATGTAAGGAGCATGCATGTCATGTTCCAGTTCATTGATGTACACTTATGCCACACATATGTTATAGCATTTATTGATTCCAGCCTTGCATAGTGCTAAAACAAGACGACAAATCATCCGTAGGGTGTGGGCATGAGGCATGATACAATCAAACTTTTAAACTTATGCTATCTCACGATTTGGATCCTTTGCATATCTTCAACTTCTTAGATCCTATATTTAAACGTGCTACAACCATGTTTCCAGCTTCTGAAACAAAAACATTCAACCGAACACACCCCAGCATCTCCATGGTTACAACCAACAACTGGGTCAATTCCGTGCTCCGGTGCATGTTAAGCTTGCGTGAGCTGACCACGTGTGTACCTCTGCCAACTCTTCCTGTTTCTCATCGCTCATTTTTTCATGTGGTGAAGTGTTTTGACAACTGCGAGGAGTTCTTTGTTTTTGTCTTTTGCCAAGTTTCAGTGAATTAACATTGCCTAAACCATGGGCAAAAAGGGTAGACAATATCCGACATACTCTATGTCGGACCCTCACTCCTTGTGTTGTGATTGTCACGGCAGTTCTTGTTGGACTCCGTTGTTCAGAGTGTCATTCTATGCCAGACAGACCATCACCGACCAAGTGGTCTCTTCACCCAACACTGTTTCATTGGATTTGCCAACTTTATTGGCCCCAAGAAGTAAACCTCTTCGCCACCCACTTCAAAGCTCAGCTATCCTGCTTCTAGCTTGGGATCATGATGTGTTGGCAATTTCCTGGGAGGGTCTCAAAGTCTACACCTTTCCGCCAACAGGGATCTTTCTCTGAGTCCTGCAGAATTTAGCGGCCACCAGTCACCTGTCTCTGTCCAAGTCACCTGTCTCGCACCCTATTAGCCAACACACAATTGGTTCCCCATCTTGCTAAGTCTCACCCATGAACGATTCCATCCTCTTCCGCTCCGCATCAACCTACTTCTTCAGTCTCAACCTCAGTGGCTCCATCTGTCCCTTGCAACACTCCATCTCTGCATCTTGCGCCAAGCCAGTAGCGAAGACCATCACTGCAGCTCATCGTTCATCAACCACAAGCCTTTACAATCAAAAGTGGACAGCCTTCGAGACCTTTTGTCCTGTTCATGACATTTCAACTCTACCTCAGCTTCAACCACTCATAACATCCTGAACTATATTCTGCAAAATCTGGTTTCCTGTGATTATGAGCCACTGGCAGAGAAGGACTTCGAGACACACTCAAAACCATGCCAGGTCCCTCTTGTAGGCTGGATTAGCTTGTCTAAAGAGACTTTTTTAGTCTTTACCTGCGAAGTCACCACTAGGCGCAGTCCTTCATAAACTAAGAACAGTGTCCTGAACCTTTATTCCGCTCACCCCTGCCTTTGGTATTGATGTAGGGTTTGGTTTGAAGGTCTTGGTTTGCTTCATGCACTCGAATGTGTTTGATTATCTTGACGAAGCGTTAAGAATTACCAAACCTAGCACACCCTATTGTCCGTGGGAGATATAGTGTTGTGTTTTGTTTGAAGATCGATGCCTGTTCAGGATGACATACGCGAAAAAGCATTCAACATTTATTCCCGATCTCATGCTGTTTCGTTTGAGCAAAACGTATCAGGATCATCGTTAACACCAGTTGATTGTGTGTTTTTTGCCGCTCACAAGTTCCTGTTTTCAAGACACTAAACAATTTGATCAACAATTCAAAATAAACACGGTCTAGATCCTGCTTCCTCGTGTATATCTCACGGTTGTAGTCTATGCAGGCTAGGGTATCTACGGCCCACCATCCAACCGTGGGATAAATGCAAAGTAGGATATTTATACAAATTTGGAAATTTTAGTTTAAATTATATATTTATATACTTAACCTATCTTACACATGATATGCCCACCCGATGATCCCCGTATCTCACTTTCTGTACCCTTCTCTGCAAAAGAGAATGTTTTGGCAGAGGTACGCACGTGGTCAGCTTGAGCAAGCTAACCATGCATGTGAGCACGTAATTGACCCAGTTGTTAGTCGAAACCATGGAGATGCTGGGGTGTGTTCGGATGAATGTTTTTGTTTTTGAAGCTGGAAACATGGTTCAAACTCGTTTCCACTTAGGATCGAAGAAGATGAAGATATGCAAAGGATGCAAATTGTGAGATAGGATAAGAATATATAGATATATACAATTTATACTAAAATTTCCAATACTTTATTGTCAGAAGATAAAGAGTTTTTCTGACTCCATACTGTTTGTTCCAGAATGCAATAGAGGCACTATGGAAGAACATTAGTGACCTCCTCCAACCCCAAGTAAACACAGAAAGTCGGCTTGTTGCTTTGCACTTCCTAAAGTGTCTCCTGGAGGGACAGGTAAGTTGTAGTCTGGTCCTGAAGTGTCTCCTAGAGGGACAGGTAGTTATGGATTGGAGAAAACATGCTTACGAGGTTTTGGTAGACAGAGCATGCCCTGGGGAGAGGGAAAAACCAAGGGGGCGAAGGGAAAGTGTTTTTCCATACTTATGAACCGTCTAAATTGATTAAATGTTATAACGAGCATCTATAAATGAGGCGCTTCCTGAAGACGTAATATCATAACTTGGACGTGAAATTCGCTGACTTGCCAGGCGGTCAAGAGCACTTCGATGTGTCAACAACAAAACACAACTAAAATACTTACTTTTAAATGAAAGTGAAATCTTCAGTCTCTAAATGTTTGTGTTGCAATATTCCACTTCTTTTAAACTTTTCAAAACGAAAATTCGAAAATTTAAAAGGTGTCTTTTGCTTTACACGATTTACGACTATAAACAATCCAACTGTTACATAGAGGTAGTTGTGACGTAACGGCTAGCAATGACTTCACGTGCAAATTGTGCACCATTGATAAGCACTTGTTAAAAAGCACATGTTTTGAAACTTCGTTGTCCTTTCACTAGAGACTCTGAAGTGGAAAGATGAGCGACGACGCCTTTCATTTTGTTACCCAGTCTTCATTCACTGTACACATGACATTCAATGACACACATGTAGTCATTTTTTCAGTTACTTGGTTAAACCTGGGATTTGAGGTTTTACATTCAAAGTAAAACCTCCAGAAAAAAAATAAAACCTCATGATAGGTTTTACTTTGAAAGTAAAACCTCACAATAGGTTTTAATGCCTATAGAAAGAACTCTCTTACTTAATAGAGATCCCAATGAATAAGTTTATAAAGTGTCTTCTAGAGTGAGAGGTAAGCTGTAGTGTATCCTGGAGGGACAGGTAAGTTATAGTGTACCCTGGAGGGACAGGTAAGTTATAGTGTATCCTGGAGGGACAGGTAAGTTGTAGTGTCTCCTGGAGGGACAGTTAGTCGTAGTGTCTCCTAGAGGGACAGGTAAGTCATAGTGTATCCTGGAGGGACAGTTAGTCGTAGTGTCTCCTAAAGGGATAGGTAAGTTGTAGTGTATCCTGGAGGGACAGGTAAGTTGTAGTGTCTCCTGGAGGGACAGGTAAGTTGTAGTGTCTCCTAGAGGGACAGGTAAGTTGTAGTGTCTCCTAGAGGGACAGGTAAGTTGTAGTGTCTCCTAGAGGGACAGGTAATTGTAGGCTGGTCCTGTAGTGTCTCTTAGAGGGACAGGTGGATGTAGGCTGGTCCTGTATAGTGTCTCCTATCCTCTTTTTTGTTGTTTAATATTTGCAGTCAAGCAGATCTGATCTGATATGTTTGATAAGATTAGTTCATGATACCACTGCATGAGTCTCTTCATGCAGGTGTTTTACTGATTTTCTAAAATGTTACTTTCCAGCTACAGAATCTTGGTATCCTTAGAGGACATTTCTTTAAGGTCATCAAAGCCTTGACAGGTCCTGACGATCTCTCACACAGGTACAGTGTAAGACAGTATAGTAGGGCGGTTAAGGCTGGATTTTAGTCAAAATGTGCACTTTGGGTTAAAAGCACCAAACTTGGCACACTTACACATTGAAACATTCCGAACATTTCTGGATATGGATCCATCTCAACAGCGCCACCTGGTGGTAGAAAATCCAAGATGGCCGCCAAAATGGTTAAAATCTCTTTTGACGTCAATGTATATTCAATATATCATCCTTATTTTGTCAATTTTATTCATTTATATAAAATTAATTGCGTCAATGTTGTATATCATTCAAATCTAATATGCAGCGCCCACTGGTGGCGAAGAAAATTCAATATGGCCGCCAAAATGACTTAATTTTCAAAAAATGTCAAATGTTTGTCTACAATAACAGTATCATTTGCTCATTTCAATCATTTCAATCAAATCTGGCTTTAAAACAATTCCAAGTGATGCTTTACTGAATGTATAAGCTTTTGGTACTAAAATTCATTCATTTGAAGCAATATCTGTATTCCGTAAGGCAGATCTGGGGAATATATTAGACTGCATGAACATGATTAAAATTCTGTAACTGAACTTGGAATGTCATAAAGATATTGGACCAGCACTGAAACATGCCTTTTTGATTCTGAATCATTGAGGCTACCTAACTAGCAACACTTATCCGCGGACATGATTCAAGGTTGAAACAAACTTTCAGAGGAACATTTCCTTCTGACTGCCATAAACAGTATGTACCTGCCTCTTTGAAAGCTCTAGTCAGTATGAAATCTGTAGGACCAGGTATGAAAAAAACAATCTTCAAGCATTCCAAACTACAGTAAACTACGGTTATAACGAACTCAAAGGGACCACTAATTTTAGTTCGTTGTAACCGTAGTTCGTTATAAACATATATATACACCATATTTACAGTGAATGACGTGGACCTAAAAAACCAGATAGTTATATCCGCCAGTTCATTATAAGCGTGTTCATTATAAACATAGTTTACTGTATCTCAGAACATCTTGTCTTCAAAGTGTGAAATCTCGGTGCACCAGCTCATCAACACAAAGACAGCACTGAGACCAAGAAATACAAGTCCCAGGTTACTTGGTATTAAACAAGAAAACTTGATCTTGTTGACACATTTCAAAATATGGTGTATTTGAACAGATATAGCACAGTTTGTGGTGTTTATGAAGATGAAGGTGTGGTATACCCACCAACATTCTCAAAAGATAACATCTATCGTAATCCCTGCTCTACAACAGCAACATATTCACTTCATGGTACCAACATTTCACTATTGCAGCAGCGTTCAATAGCTGAAGAGGAAGGAACATCACATGTTGTTCTTTTGGCTGAAGAAAGCACACAAACAAGGAAAACCATTTCCAAACAGCCCATAGTATATACTAATGTACCCCCATCCTGTTTTAGCAAGATGGGTAATGATATGCTTCAATTGAAAGGACCTTTCACCCAGGATGTAGATAGTGTTAACACAATGCCTGACCATGAGTAAAACTGGTTATATCACATGAAGGAAGTACTGGGAAAACAAGACAAACATAGCCTCCAAAACCAATTGCGCATATGCCAATGTTCTAGAATGTGCACACTCTGTTGCTATGATACAGTATTCAATTAATGTGGTAAAAAGGGTATTGAGCTTTTGAATCCTGGTCAGATGCATGTGCTTACCTTGGATGGACCACTATACACACTTGCTAAAACAATCCAGTGGAACTGTCCTGAATTATATGATGAACTTCCTTATCATGTTTGGTAGATTTGCTTATTGAAATAGTTGCTTACAGGATTCTCAGAAACTGTCCCGAAGGAAGTAGATGGAAAACTGCAATCTGTGCTGCTGGAATTGCCCCAGGCAGATTTGCTGATTCCTTCATCATGTGTACCCACATTACAAACATCAGACATATGTGCGATATAAGGAAACAGAAGCGAACACAGACGATCCTTTCAGAAACTGGTGTGCACTGAAGTAAGCTGCTCAGCCCGTTTCACTACTGGCCCCTTGTTCTTGAACAAGAACTTTGCATATTGTGCCTGGTGGGTGCAATTCAAAAAGCAGATTTCCCAGATTTTTGCAGCATCGCTGTTATATTAATGGCTTGCGTTTCCCAGATATGTCCCACTTACAGTAGAGCACGAGCACCGCTGTA
Source organism: Haliotis cracherodii (assembly GCF_022045235.1). Lineage (NCBI taxonomy): Eukaryota > Metazoa > Mollusca > Gastropoda > Lepetellida > Haliotidae > Haliotis > Haliotis cracherodii. Next base: position 49,206,682 of record NW_027266275.1, on the reverse strand, counting down.
CCTCGAATATTTTTCCGGTGGATTGGTGACACACAAGACTAAACGGACATTCTCTTGTGTGTCACAAGGTCAGACACATGAACAATTCAAAAGCCGAATGAAAGGAGACGGAGGTGCAGTTGGATTGACTGAAACAGACGAGAGTTTTCTTCTAGAGGCCCACGGAATTCAAAGACATTGTCACTATTTCATGCCTTCATATGCTTGGGATACGTGTCAAATATTTCCTGAAGTCACCAATGCTTTCCCATCATCAGCAGATATCTCTGACAACACAATGCAGATTCTTGAGCGGTTTGTCGTTCTCACTGGTTTATTTGAAAGGTCAATGAAAGGCAAAATCTCTGTTCATGAAGATCTCAGACAATTGACATTTCAACCCAAAGAAGGAGCTCTGAGACAGCACTAATGCATATATGGGGACAGGTGCTTGACAAACGTCCCACACTACAGAATCTTGTAGTCAGGGGTTGGGAGGGGACATGCAGTAAAATATGGATACCCAAATGGACAACACTTGGTCAGGCACAAAGAAGTGTTAGAAACTAACACTACACCTGTAAGAAATATTGCAAGCCTTTGTAAACGTCACACTGCCTGTTTTGAGTACAGTGCTATGTGATACTTTGAAGGAAAGTGTTCACTGTAAGTGAATTATGGAACCGTAAACACATACATTGAACTGATATTCCTGGTCCTACTTAAGTAGGAAGCAAGTTAATGTCAAATGGTTCATGGCAAAAATGTCATTAATACTTTTACATACATTCCTGTTTTTAAGATATGAATCCATTCCCAGATGAGTGGTTTTGGGGTGATCTGATGTAAACTAGGTGGAACATTTCTCAGTAGACAATTTATAAAATAATATGTTGAGAATAGATCATGCATATTAATTGATATAATGTCACTTCAAAATGTTTCATCATATCAAAACCTATCAACTTATCCTTAGTCCAAAGATCTCAAATGATATCTATATCTGCTGTAGAAATAGACACTTTCTGAAAACTAAAACATATTGGAGGCCATCTTGGATTTTCGTCATCACCAGGGGGCGCTGCATACCAGATTTGAATTATATAAAGCATTGTTGCCATTGATCCTGAAAAAGATATTGTGATAAATTGAATGTATTGACCAGATAATTATGATAAATGAGTATAGACTAAAGTCATTAGAGATTTCAACCATGTCGACGGCCATCTTGGACTGTCATCACCACCAGGGGGTGCTGCATACTAGGTTTGAATTATATACAGGATTGTTGTGATTACTCCTAAATACATTACAATGATAATTTGTATGAATTGGCCAGATAACTATGATGTGTTGAGTATTGATTGATATCATTAGAGATTTCAGCCATGTTTGCGTCCTTCTTGGAATTTCTACCACCAGGGGGCGCTGCAAACTATATTTGAATTACATACAGCTCTGCTGCAATTCATTCTGCATGCATTAGTGTGGATATATGTATAAATGGATCAAATAAGTATGATATATTGATACCATTAGAGAGTTCAGCCATGTTGGCGGCCATCTTGGATTTTCTACCACCAGGGGACGCTGCTGAGGTGGATCCATATCCAAAAATGTTCGGAATGGTTCAATGTATGAGTGTGCCAAGTCTGGTGCTTTTAACCCAAAGTGCAAAATTTTAGCCTTAACTAGAAGTGTACAAATTTAGAAGTAAGTTACAAAATCACTGAGGAACAGTTAGGAAATAACAAAACAATAGAATCATTGTCACATAAGGCATCCCCGCCATACAGAGAGGGATTACTTTCATTTGAAAAAGATTTTCTCCTCCTTTCTTATGCATGTGTGTATCCTACAAACAACACACAGAATTTCTGCTCAGATAAATACCCCGGGAATTAAATATACAATGCGGATCGATGTTTGATTGTCACACAGTTTAAAGAACTCTTTTTGTCAGTTCAGTCTGGTAAATATGTCAGTTCAGTCTGGTGAATACATCAAATCAGTCAGGTGAATATGTCTTTTTGTCTGGGGAATGTGTCAGTTATAGGGGCACTAATCTCTGGCTTCTTTCCAGCTATCTGACACTGCCCACTGCAACTTAGCATGACAAGCTTTGAGGCAATATCTATACACATTTCTGAAGATACTCTCTTAAGATTTTGAAGTAACAAAGGGCGCTTATTAATTCATTTCTTTAACCAAAACAAGCAGACAAAAAGAAAGGTGGAAGCTCTTCGGATGTTTTTATTTAGAAATACCCTGGATGGTTACAGTTTAATAAATAAAAGTATCCCTGCAGTGAAAGCATTTACGGATTTTGGATTGCATGGATAATAATCACTTAATTACAGGTATAATAAATGGTAGCAACACTCAGATTATTTGACAAAGGTTCCCATTTGGCATTTCTCCTGTCAGGGGTACTTATTCAGTCTAAATCCAGGTCTGAAATTGGGAAATATATGTTATGTAATATGTATGTGTCAGCGCAGCTAGAGAAGAATGATCAGTTGAATTACAAAAAAGCATCCATCAAAGGATCATTGATTGATTAATCACTCTTATCATGCACAGTGGATTTGTCAAAAGTAAGTGTTTAGGTTACACACAACCAAATGTTTTCCCCATAGACTTCTATAGTAACATTATATCTTTTAAATAAATAATTAACCGTTTAACAGCTATTACCTGTACATGTGTGCACAGTTCGGCCTTAGAGCAGCAATTAAAACAAAAAAAATGCCTACCTCAGCCAGCTCCTTTTCCAAGTACAGGAAGCTAAACACACCACCCCCAGTTTATCACCAAATGTCACCTACTTGAAAATAGCTGTGGTCACATTCAGCATAAGTCATCATGTTGAAAAAGACAGTACTAAATATAGAAAAAAACACGTTTTAATAACTGGATGGATGTACATTTAAAAGATAAAATTTTTTACACAATATCATCCAATCACAGCCTGCAGATATCCCTCGATCTGCACTGAAGGCTCCCTACAATAACCACACTGTCACAACTGGTTCTGATTTGGTGTAGTAGAACCTGTATATGTGTTTTCTGGGATACCATCCGGGGATCCATGGGGAAAAAACAAAAACAAAGACAACAACCAGTCCCAGTGAACTGTCAGAGATCAGTGCCCCATTAAGTGGTGAATATATCAGTTTGGTGAATATGTCATTTCTGGTGGGTGAATATGTTAGTTCAGTCAGATGAATGTCATTTTTGTCTGGTGAATACGTCAGTCCAGCCGATTGAATATGTCAGTTCAGTCATTTCTGGTTGGTGAATATGTAATTTTGTCAAAGAAAACTAGCTTATGTAAATACATCTCAGTTCAGTTCAGTCTTGTGAATATGTGAGTTCAGTCAGGACAATGTGTCATTTCAGTATGTTGAATACTAAGAATTGTGAAATTAATGTGAACATGAAATCAATTCAGAAAATGTGAGTGTCCCTTGCTCGCATTAATAAAGTGACATATTTTTGTCTAGACACATTGGAGTATATTGGAAAGTCAGATTCACTGTACGTGGGCAGACACAAAACATATATCGTGTATATTACAACGTAAGTGGAAACCATATAGTCCTTCGACATCTCTGGAATGTTAACGGTCTTGGTGTTAACATTAACTGAGGAGTTTTTATGGTTCAAAGGCAGTACTACTTGCATTAATTTCATTACCCATTGAGACTGGTGTTGACACTTGCATTAATTTGGTGATGCATTATTTTTTATAATTTACAGTATTTCAATTCATTCTGGTGAATATGTCAGTTCAGTCTGGTCCCTGTTTCAGTACATTCTGTTTAAACTAAATGAGTGGCAGATCATTTGAGCGCATATGTCAATTTGGTTTGATGTGTAAAGAGTAAGTCAGTTATTGAAACTCTTTTTCTTGAAGTACCATCAATCTGTCTTATGTTTCTTTCATTCTCTAGGCTGGATCTCTTCAGGGTTCTAAGTGAAAATGGCAAGAGCCTGCATGATTTTGAAGATGAAACGGGTAGGTTGGTCATTGGTTAATACTGTAACTGTAGTGTTTGCATATACAATGCACTTATAATATTGTAGCTGACCTTTTTGCTCATCTGAATCAACGTTGCATGTGAGCTTATTTCATGCCATTTGTCCATCATAAGCTTTCACAACCTCTGAAACCAGAGTGAGTGAGTGAGTGAGTATGGTTTTACGCCGCTTTTAGCCATGTTCCAGCAGGTCTCAAAGTTTACATTTTTACCAAGTAGCCATATGTCTACAAGTATTTTTTCCCAGGTAGCCAGTGGTAAAATTAAGAGCTCAAGCCAATTTTGTAGGTAGCCAAAAGCATTTAAAATTATTTTTAATCAAATAACTATTATATTACTAAGCTATGTACTAATTCAACAGCAGCTACCAAGTCAGTACTAAGCCAGTACATCTCAGCGCTGCTGGACAAGAAAGCGATAGAGGTTATACATGCCCCAGCCGTAACACCGGGGTTCTATTCACCTGTCTCCCTTGTCCCCAAAAGGACTCAAACACAGGACGATCCACAACCTCGCCGCTTTCAACAAACGCTACCTGGCGTGTCCACCTTATTTCGGGATGACCACCTCAGGCTGCTGCGATCCTGGATCCTGGCACAGGATGTATTCATCAGCCTGGATATGGAGGATGCCTATCGACATGTACCTATACATCCCGACTACCGAGTCCATTACCAATGGGCAGTTCCCCCATTTGGATTTTCTTCGTCACCGTGGCCTCTCACACGGCTTACCAAGCCGATAGCCCCATACCTCCATCTCCGGGACATTCAGTTCGAGGCATACACAGACGGACCTCGATCTCTTCTCTGTACCCAGAGACCGTGGGAGCGCATGCAGGCGCACCTGTCTCCAGCTCTCCACCTACCACGCACTCTGCGCCAATGACAAGTCCTCCTGGGCCTCCTAACCTCAGCGCAGGACTTGACCTACAGAGGAAGGCTCCAACTGCGCCCAGTTCAGATGTTCCATCGTCCTCCCAGATCATTACAAGCAGCATCTCCTTGACAGGGCTTACGACCTCTCTGCGCCTAACTTCTTTCAGTGGCATTTAGAAGTTGGAGTGATGAAGTAAGACGAGTTCAATGGATGAACAACTTCTTTATTACAATTAGTGCAACGTTTCGGTGTAGATCCTAACACCTTTATCAAGCAAGTGATGGATATTGCTAAACAACATAGGTATATATACTTATTAACATCAAAGTTTATACAGTAAATGATTGATGGACACAGAGAGCACTTATCTTGGCCATCACTCACTGGATGCAGGCCCTCAGACATGCCCGGCTCTCCATCTCGACGGACAACATAACCGTCGTATGGTGCCTTCGGAACCAAGGAACGACTCATTCGACCTCGCTCCTTCAAAAGACGTTCCGATTGTTTCACCTAGTGGATCATCTTGGGATTCAGTTCCAGGTTCAACACATTCCGGGCTGCCGAAACATCCTAGCGGATGCTCTATATCGACCAGGCAAACTCGCTCCCACAGAGTGGAAGCTTCACCCAGACGCCTTCGCTCTTGTTTGTCGTCCAGAAGAGCAGATCGACACAAAACTTCTATCTGACTTTGGTCTCGCCCTGGTGGCCAGCGAGGGCTTGGTTTGTCAACCGCAGAGGGCTGTCCGAAGCCAACCCACTGCCACTTCCAGACTGGCCAAATCTGCTGATCCACCCTCACAGCAGACAGCCACACCCAGGACCAGACAAGCTATGTCTTCACGTCTGATCCATTTACAGGGAGCACTGAACACCAAAGGCTACTCGGCCAGAGCGGCTAGGGCCATCACGATGGCACATCGCCCAACCACCAGGAGCCTCTATGTTGACTGGTGGCAATCCCAAGAGAGCTTTTGTAGGGGCAAGCATCAAGACCCCATATCTGCATCTGCATCGCCTCAAGGCCGAGTTCATGCTCCATCTGCATCACAATCATAAGCTCAAGGGCAGTACCATCATGACCTACCTTGTGGCGCTCAACTCAGTCCTGGCAATTGCGGATGATCGGTGCATGACGTAAATCCCAGAACTACAGGCTCTGCTCCGTTCATTCAGGCTGGAAGACCAAAAGGCGAAATCTCGTACACGAGCTTGGGGCTTGAATGTCATTCACACTTCGCTGAGAGACGTGCTCTTCGGGCCACTCGAAGCGACGTCATCCTACAATCTGATGAAAACATGGTCTCCTACTGGCGCTCGCCACAGCAGCCCATGTCAGTGATCTACACGCCTTTTACGTCACACACGTCCGTTTTGAGCATGGAGCACACAGAACCGTGCATCTTGGACTGTGCTGGGACTGCTTCGCCAAGAATCAATTCCCATGACAGCCAGATAGATCGTTCCTCATCCCTCCCCTATCTCCACTTGTAGGCGCGGAAGATGAACTAGAGCTCCGTTTTTTTCCGGTGAGAGCGCTCTGTTGCTTTATCAGACGATTGAAGCTCTACTTGCCATCAGGGAGAGGTGTTCTGGCGATCAAACACATTCGTCGCCAGTCACCATATGCGAGATGTCGCATTGGAGGATGTACAAGGCACGCACAGCTTTGGTCCGTTAGTAGTGGCCCAGCAGGTCACTACTACTACACGTCACTGACCTCGCCAAGTCCAGAGCCCCGGCCTTTCGACCTCCCCTGGCGTATGCCCTGGACTAGAAGGTTCATGCCCACTTGCATACTGCTTGGTACTCCAGTCTCAACCTAACCGAGAGTTATTGTCAGGCTGTGCAGTACCAGGATACAACGCATACCTGCCTCTTCCCTTCCATGTAATGGTCATCCAGGCAGACCATACAGCCGGGCTGAGGGAATCGGAGTTTCCCATACATGGAGTGGTCACCTTATGCCGACCACACAGCCGAAGACGGGCTGGGGGAATCGGAGTTTCCCATACATGGAGTGGTCACCCGAAGTTGACCACACAGCCAAGGACGGGCTGAGGGAATTGGAGGTTCCCATACATGGAGTGGTCACCCGAAGCCGACCACACAGCCAAGGATTGGCTAGGGAACAGAGTCTGGAAATAAAAGATGAAAGTCCACACCTGAACGTATGCCCGCCTCCGGTTCTGTCCAATAAAGATGCATTCAGGAGTAATGCAGGATAAGTAAAAAATCTAGCAAAATCCTAGATATTTTTTATGTTTGTATACTTATCCTTCATTACTGCGTCTAAAGGGACCCGCCCATCACAGAGCTACCTCCCCCCGTTACCTTCCGATGTTTCGGACTACAGAGTAATGTGATGATCCTTGACGTCAATTCCTTTGGTCACGTGGGAGCTGTGTGACAGGGTTGGCCTCTCATCTAGTTGGAACAACTTCTTCAAGCTAAGACCCTCACACAGCTCTTTTCTCTGTCAAAAATAAGCAGTAATATGCATTAAGGAGTCATGCAGGATAAGTATACAAATATAAAAAATATCTAGGATTTTACTTGTTTTGTGTCTTCATAATATTGTACCAATAGAATGTAGTCGCCACAAGATATTTTCAAGGTAGTCATTTGGCATTTTAAACAGTAGACAAATTGAATATTAGGCCGCATTGTCTGATGCAGATTTTATAGTGCAAGCCCCCTGAGATACCATGGCACAGTTTAACATGAATACCCCATTAAAACACAGTATACTGACTCCGAACCGACCAGTCCTTGTTTTAGCCCCATAATGCCACAGGCCAGGCAGGGTAACTACAAGTACCATCTTTTAACGTCTTTTGGTATGACGTGGCAGGAGATGGAGCCTCGACCTTTCTCTCTCTAGGCGAATGCTCTACCATAATATCCCTGTTATGTGGATACTTACCTATGACAGTGATGACAGGTGACAAGTCACAGTGGCCTACTTTCAGCAAGTAGCATATGCTATGTTTTCATTATTACACTGAATTCAACTTTGGGGCATATTTTGTTAATAAGCCACATAGCTCTTTGGACTGTTCTTGAAAATACTTGCAAATGATATTGAAGGTGAAAGTCATTCACAAGGTCATACACAAAGAAATATGTTATGTGTTCTGAACCAACCCCCATGTTTGCGTGGCATGTGAGCTTATGCCCATGTTTTCAAAGATAATGAATTTTTTAACTTATCCTGCATTAAGGAGCCTGCATTACTCCTTAATGCAATTACTGCTGTTTTCTGACAGAGAGATGAACTGTGTAAGATCCAGCTGCTGAAGAAAAGTTGTTCCAACCAGTAGAGGCAGAACCCTCACACAGTCAGCGCATGACCTGGAACTCATGACTTCACATCAAAACACATAACTGCTTTATCACCTCCACGGACGGACATACTTTGTATCTCCTGTGGAAATTAAAGCTTATTGTTTCTATACTGTGCATGTTTCTGCATTCAGCGTATGCTGCTATATTGTTACCTGTTTATGGTGTGCTACCTTTGGGGTCTTCCCATTCGTAATTTGTAGTCACAGTAATTTACGGGCATATTGTTGTTCCTGCCATTTTTGCGATTCACCACGTGGCTTTCAGTACTTTCGTGTATTGCATTTTGAATTCTTTATTTTGTTTGGGTAATACACTACATATATTGAATTGGGCTCCGTCCATACATCCGTCTGTGAGTCCATGCGTCAGTGCGTCCGAAAATCGTTTCCGGAGCATAACTCAAAAACAGTTAAATATTTCTCTCCGAAACTTTGAATGCCTATCAGAATCATGCTGAACTGGTGCCTTTTGCTATTTAGGAATTTTAGAAATTTTTATTATTTACATTTCCATGGCAACAAGTTGGACTTAGGTTCTATAAGGGTAGAGTTTGTTTCCGGAGCGTAACTCAAAACCCATTCAATACTTTCTAACAAAACTTTGCATGTTTACCAGACACATACTGAACTGGTGCCTTATGCTATTTAAGAATTTTAGACATTTTTATTTTTTACGCTTCCATGGCAACAAGTTGGATTTAAGTTTTTAATATGGGGTGGGTTCACTTATGGAGTATAACAAATAAACTGTTAAATATTTCAATGGGCAAACATTGCATGTCTATATATAGAGCACATACTGAACTGGTGCCATTTGATATTAACTAGTTTTGGAATGGTTATTTTAGAATTTCCATTGCAGCTATTTTGACATGGGCTAAGAGAAATGTTGGGACAGTTACCTGGTTTGGCACCATAACATGTTAAAATGGGCGGGGGATATAGATGACTTCGTCGACTATACGCTTGTTTATTTTGTGTTGGCGTGTTTAAAAGCTTTAATTTATGACTACCTTTTAGCATAATTATTTGCTCTCATAAACTTAAATAAAATATAGAGTTTTGAGTTACATTGTGCTTCCCGTTGTGGTTTTGCCACATCATTATGTTTTGGCTTAAATTCCAGACTTTATGTCTTGCCACACTTGCTGCTGCGGGAACAAATCTGGTCGGGGGCCCTCCCCTTCTGCGTTGATTGTACGACGCCCTGTACTTTCACAGCGCAGTGCCAATATTGCAGTCGTTTGTCGCTGTGCTCCTTCAACACATACAAGTATCGAGGACACATCTCACTCAACTTGCTTGTCAACACAATGATATGGCTTACAACTCCCTTTTGCTTCTTCTATGCCACCCTTGCCGTGACCTTTATCGACAACATCGTTCCCTCCTCCGGTGATGCCCTGCTATCTACATCAACAAAAGCAGCACCACTAGCGCTCAAGAAAGGCGGCGCCGTCGGCACCTTGGTTTTTCTTCCAACAGCATCTAGGTATCTTAGCTTCAGTCCCTCAGGCACCTCCCATCCTCTACTCTACTTCATCATCACCGGACCTTGGCTTCCACAGCTACAATGGCGGCGATGGCACTGGCACCTCCTTCGACTCTCATCAGTCTAGATCGTCACGATGGAGCGTCAAGGTGAAACCAGGTCTTTTTTATCGTCGCCGCTCCTGTAGCTTCTCTCCTGTACATCGTTGGGATCGTGACTATCTTTCAACCTCTTCGGAGGAATCTTTTCAAACCAGTGATTCAACTTGCCAACTGGTTGTCAGGACTAAGTTTTGTTTCGCGACATTCTTCTTAACCCTATAATTCAAAGCGCCATGCATTAGGAGAGATGACCTGCAGGTTCACTCCTTGGATGAAGCTGAAGAAGCCCACATGTTTGTTGAAGCTGTTTCTTCAAAGCCTCCTACGATCCGATGCTGATGCTGGGTTTCCCTGCGGAACATGGCTTCTGGTGGACAGTGTCTGTATCAGAACTTGCAGATTTTCACTGTTCACGCTCATTTAGCCTGTTTGACCCCATGGTCAAAGGCTACGGGTACCCACTTCTCGGGATAATCGTTGACTGGTCAGGACAAGGAGTCTCTCATATCACGGTGTTCATATTTGCTCTACACCGGCCTTGCCATTCGACGACGACATCCACTGTCTTTGTTGACATCGCCAGCACCAACGCTCCTCTACCCTGCCTAAGAGCCAGCGTTCCTCAAAGAGGCTCTTCCATGACGGTCCTGTTTTTTCCATGGCACTCCCGTTGGTCCCTCAATTTTTGCAGAACTCATTCGGAATTGTCTGTGTGTGGAGATTGCACCTCATTTCCATCTACAATGTGTTTTTCTCTGCTACTGCACAGGTTCATTTACATGTCACATGTCGAGTACTCCGACTGTAAACAATGCGACCCGAATTAGGTCTACTGACCTATTGGGAGCAGTGCAACATATTTCTAGAGATTGGTTAGCATACTTACCACAACCACTCAACCAGATGCCTGTTGTTTTACATCCATGTGAAGTGGATAGAAACGGTAGTCCTCTGCTACCAATACGGCAGTTGCGAGGCACCACGTTTCATCGCTCCCTCGCTATATGAACGGTAGCGCTTATACGGCGTTCAAGGGATGGAAAAGATTGCCTTACTTTGTATGGTATGATCTTTTAGATAACAACATTTTTATATTTTCAGCCTTGGCTACCAGATACAGTGTCAATTTTCTTATTCTTTCCACGACTGGGGGGCACGGGTGGCCCGGTCGTCTAAGGCGCCGCGATTCACTGTGCAGAGATGTGTGACGGTCCCTTGGGCGCGCCAGGAACCTATGATCGTGGGTTCGAATCCCAGTTTGCCCCGATTATGTTTCTAGGTTTGTCAGCACCATACCCGTGCTCGTGGGTTTCACCAAAATGGTAAATGTCTGAGACCTGCATCACTTCGGGCTTTCCTCCCCCATTAAGCTGACATGCCGGAATATAACTGGAATACTGTTAAAAGCGGCGTTAATCCCAACTCACTCACTCACTTCCCACAACTGTTCCATCAATCCCTGTTTCCTACATGCCAAGTATCATGTTGTCTTCCTTCATCGTCATCTCAAAATAAAAATGTGAGCCCTTATACAACACTCAAGGGATTGAAATGATCACATTACTTTGTGCAGTACAGTGCAACTTTCCAGAACCACACTTTTCCAGATTTTCACCTAACCTTATGGACATTGCTTTGACTTCCAACTTACTGGTTAAGTCGATGCCTTGGTGATCGCTTTTGGAGCGGGTATATTTCGTCTACATGGGGTTTGATATTGGTTCGCAGGTGAACACACTTTTCCACATATCGTCCCGACAGGACAATCGGATACCCCTGTTGTTGACTTTGCAGTCTTGTAGACAACCTCATCTACCATGGCCTACCATGGCATGTTTTGGCACATGCTCTGTCCAGGCCGGACATCTCACTGGTGCCGGATCAGTCAGATATGGCAGTCAACGCTCTCAGCGTTCCCTGGGGAGGTTTATCCGCATATGCATTTCCGCCTCTGGCAGTTATTTGTCCACAAGTAATTATCAACCAGTCTTTGGCCATTCCGTTACAATTATATTTCCTTGTGGCTCCGGTCGGTCATCCTCCAAACTTTATAAAGCTGCTGGATTGATGGAAGGCCATTATTGGCAATCTGACAGCATCTTTGTCAGCCACTACCTCTGTGATGTAGCCCTTGGAAGATATCGGTGTTCACAGTTTTGATCCCCTGGTTGTAGCCCAACAGGTCACCAATCCCGAACACCATTGATTCTCTGATACCCTGAGCGGGCCCTGTCCTCCTCTCTGGTGTTAATCACCCAATACTAGAGGGCACTACTGCATTCCGCATTCGCTTTTAAGTCAGTTCTAGTTTTTGGCTACCTGCATCAGTCTATTTCTGTCACCTATTCAGGTTTTCCTTTTTGCATTGACTCTCGTTTCCTGATGACAGGAATGGTTGTAGATGTTGACACCGACGCCGACGATACCCTGATACCCGATACAAGGGTGCCGCCTCTTCTGTTTGGAACAACTTTTCAACACCCAATCAGGCACAAACCCAAACTAAGTTGATCTGAATCATTGTGACTTTATTTGTCATATTGGTAGTATTATTTGTAGCACAATTATATACTTGCAGGTCCTTTCCTGTTGAAGTGGATGTCGGAGGTGATATCAGCTGGTTACATCAGCAACTTCCTGTCTCTGCTTATCAACGTCATCAAATACAATGCAGCCTACTTGTATGAGGATGAAGTGGCCGGCCTTGTGCAGTAAGTCTTTAGTGGGTCATCACAGACATCAACACATCAGACCTTGTGCAGTAAGTCTCTAGTGGGTCATCACAGACATCAACACATCAGACCTTGTGCAGTAAGTTTCTAGTGGGTCATCACAGACATCAACACATTAGACCTTGTGCAGTCGCTAGTGGGTCATCACAGACATCAACACATTAGACCTTGTGCACTCTCTAGTGGGTCATCACAGACATCAACACATCAGACCTTGTGCACTCTCTAGTGGGTCATCACAGACATCAACACATTAGACCTTGTGCAGTAAGTCTCTAGTGGGTCATAACAGACATCAACACATCAGACCTTGTGCACTCTCTAGTGGGTCATCACAGACATCAACACATCAGACCTTGTGCAGTAAGTCACTAGTGGGTCGTAACATTCATCAACACATTAGATCTTGTGCAGTACATCACTAGTGGGTCATCACAGACATCAACACATCAGACCTTGTGCAGTAAGTTTCTAGTGGGTCATCACAGACATCAACACATTAGACCTTAAGCAATCTCTAGTGGGTCATCACAGACATCAACACATTAGACCTTGTGCAGTAGGTCTCTAGTGGGTCATCACAGACATCAACACATCAGACCTTGTGCAGTAAGTCACTAGTGGGTCATCACAGACATCAACACATTAGACCTTAAGCAGTCTCTAGTGGGTCATCACAGACATCAACACATTAGACCTTGTGCATTAAGTCACCAGTGGGTCATCACAGACATCAACACATTAGACCTTGTGCAGTAAGTCTCTAGTGGGTCATCACAGACATCAACACATCAGACCTTGTGCACTCTCTAGTGGGTCATCACAGACATCAACACATCAGACCTTGTGCAGTAAGTCACTGGTGAGTCATAACAGACATCAACACATCAGACCTTGTGCACTCTCTAGTGGGTCATCACAGACATCAACACATCAGACCTTGTGCAGTAAGTCACTGGTGAGTCATAACAGACATCAACACATCAGACCTGATCGGCTGCTCATAACAGTCTGACATCGTCACCACTCATCAACTGTTATCCACCTGCCGTTCTGCTGATTCACTGAGAAGCCAAAGAGATTCTGATCAATAAGAATGCCATTCAAGTCATGGACCTGTCCACCATCATCCCTGGCTTCTATTCACTGATATTTGAAGTGCCAAAGAAGGGCTCAACATAAGTCTGCATGAGTGCATTTCAACATGTTCTCAGTCAACCACCAGGATTGTCTGATTATTTCCATTTGGAATTTCCACCACCCCATATTTTTCGCCAGAATCTCGAAGCCGGTGTCAGATTCGAAGTGTATCTGGAATATTGTTTACAATCCCACTTCCAGCAGAATGTACTTCTACAGCAGCTGTCCTTCACTCCTCGCCTTCTTCACCGCGTTCTTCACCGCCTAGGTTGTCCAGTCAACTAGGCAAAGTGCAACTTGATTCCGTCAGATGACCACTGCTAGTGGCACATCAACAATTATGAGTTTGAGGACGTTATTCTGGGGATAACTCACTTGAGGTTGCTCCTTCAGAATTTGTGCCTCATGATCAAGACAGACAACACAACAGCAGTATGGCAGATCAACAGCCAGGGTACCACGAGGTCGCCATCTCTGCTTCAACAAGTATTCCGCCTCTTCCAACTCATGACACGTTCCAGATCACAGTTCAAGCGTATCACATTCATCTCCCCTCCACCTTCACCTTACACTCCACCATCACCTTACACTCAAAAGATATGCTCTATCTGCACATCTGGATCGTATGCAGATATCTAGGTCTAAGGGTTAGACAGCTCATGTTGCCTGGGCAATCACTCTTGCTTATCATAATGATAAGTGGCCTTAGTTGGGGAAATACTGAGATACCACAAGCTCTCCCCTGCACTGTCTCCAACGCCTCCACAGATTGCTGATTTCCTCAACTATCTAGCACTCCTTATTAACTTAAGGCTGGTACTATTGCCACATTTTTGGCAGTCATAGCTATCCACTGGGACACTTAAGTTTCGACCATCCCTGAACTCTGCCTCCTTGGAAGATCAAAAGCAGATGTTTCATGGGATCTGATCATCAGATCCGATGATTAGCAGGAACTGACACTCTGCCCCATCAGAGCTCTTCAAGCATTTATATCAATGCTACGAAGCAGCTTAGTCGGAATCGGTAAACTGTCTATGCTAGTCACTACATCTGAAATGTCCCTGTCGAAAATGTTCCTGGTCTTCACCTATTTGGCGGTGTGGTACTTCCACAGCTAGTGATGAAGATTAATTATCCTCCCCGAATCTTATACCCTGTCCACTGGAGCATCTGCATTAGTCTTGACTGTCACTCCTGCCGGAGTCGTTACAACAGACACACAACACAGTTCACATTTCATTAATGTCGAACACACTAATAAGGTCCACAATGACTGGCTAACTCAGTATCTCATGCAATGCATGGGTCAATTCCTGTATGTTCTGAACTGGAGGATCCCTTGCTCTCACCCTACGTCCCAAAATGTCCTACAAATTCTCAATAGGATTAATGTCTGGACTTCTGGCAGGCCAGGGTAGTGTCTCAATGGTGTTGTGTTGGAGATGCTGAACAACAGCTCGAGCACTATGAGGTCTGGCATTATCGTCCATGAAGACTGGACGTGTGGCAAGAGCATGGTAATCGAAATGAGGCACAACAGCACCGTCCAAGATCAAGTTCTGGTACCTCTGTCCATTCAGAGTTCCTGGAACAGTGATGAGGTCAAGTTTACAATCGTAGGAACAACACCCCCGAACCATGACGGATCCACTGCCAAATGGAACATCAGCTTGAATGTTCCTCTGATCATATGCTGTGCCTCTCTGCCTCCAAACTCGTGCCCTCCCTTCTGTATGATGCAGCAAAAATCTGCTTTCATCGGACCAGTGGATCCTTCTCCATGTCCTCAGGTTCCAGCGAGCACGTGCTTGGGCATGGCAGTGCTGATTTGTGAGGAGTGGTCGTCTTGCTCTCAATCCTGCTGATGGTGCTGATGGACACTCTGTTGTATGGATGCCATCCATGTCGCAGCTGTGTACAAGTAGACTTTGGGCTTCGTCTGGCTTGGCGTACGAGAGCACGATCTTCCTTGTCATTGTTTTTTCTGGGACGTCCAGACATCGGTGCATCCTTCACTTCACCGGAAGCAGTATGCTTACGTATTATCCTGCTGATGACAGTGTGATTAATGTTCAGTTGTGCTCCAATAGCACGAGATGAGGCACTGGAAGCTTGGGCATTTCACTGGTTGGTCAAAATAAAGCTTAATTTATGCCTAAAACCAAATTTTAGGTGTGTCTGCCAACATAACATACGCCAAAAGGGGCTATGTGCATACTGCATTTTTAGTCAAACCGACCCCCGGTACAAGCATGCTCAACGCAAGCATGCACGTGCAGCGTGGAACAGGGTGTGTTTGATATTATGTTCACAGATGGTGTAGTATATGAAATATGTACTTGTAGTTTAAAAAAACAAAAATTATATTTTCTACTTTTACTTTAAAATGTGTGGTGCGATATTTATGACGAGGTGTATATATCATTCCCAGTGAAAATGTGACTGCATCATTAAGGGTCAATGTTGATGTTTTTACCACATGTTCACAAAACATATCTCACTATCTTTACATTTGTAACTCTTGTTTTGATTCCAGACAGACCTGCATGATTCCCAACAGCACTCGTCTTGATGAAGAGTATAATCTAAAGGTACTGACTGAGCAGGGCTTTGTCTGGGATGTTTAACATCATGTCGTGGTGTGTAGTGTTGTTGTTTACTCCTTAATGCATTTACTGCTTGTTCTTGACAGAGAGAAAGAGCTTGTGAGAGATCTTGCTGAAGTTGTTCCAACTGGTTGTATGGCTAACCCTATCACACAGCTCCCAGTAGTGACATCACTGAGCAGCACATCACTGTTGTCAATCCCAGAGACAAGACCTGCTTTTGTGTCTCATTTGATACTTGAATCCTTTGAGTGTTTGCTACTTGTGATTTATTATTGTGCCTACGGTTTGTGACAAATATTTATCAATGCTTTATTTACCACAGTAATTATCAGGCGTATTGTTGTTCCTATTGTCCATATTGATTTCACTTTGTGGTCATGTATTGTTATTATTGTTGCTAAACTGATGTTTTTTTGTGTTGCTTGCGTCAGCTTGTTATTCATAAACTCACATGACGGGGATAATGATTGTTGCATACATAATCAGGTGGGAACGCATTTTTATTACACTCATTGTATCATGTATCCCGTGTCACAGGAATAAATCAGTGTGGGACCCACACCCTGTATGTCTCAATTGCACCACCATCTGCACCCAGACTGATAGGTGCAAAGATTGTCTGCTCCTCTACCCAACTGCTTTCTCCAAATACCTACAGGTGTCCAGGAAAAGGCAGACACAGCAGACTCGGAAGCTGTGCCTATCTTTATTAAGAATGTTCGACCCATTAGAACCTACCATTCCATCACCTAGTGTTACCTCCTCCAATCCAGGCAGAATCCCCCCAGCGTTCACCACCATGTCAGTATCTTCGGCAGGGATGATCGCTTCCTCCCCTACCGTTACAATCTCATCCTGACACCGTTGAGGCGTCACTGGCGCTGTTATCCACGCTCTCGTCGTTGAATTTCACGCCCTCATCATCCACAGCGATGCCCGGCATGACGCTCACTAATTTCTCTCTGTCAGCGTTGAAGCAGTCTCCATAGCGCCAGTGGCGCCGATGCTCAAGGCGCCTCCAAGATTCGGACAGTACTCAGCGCCTCTCCAGCCACCTCAGATGCCCTACATGGATGCATCTTGGTTCCAAAGCATCATGCAGTCCATGAGGTTTCAACAACCTATGCCTAGATACACGGCTACAGCATCTGCCACGCTGTCAGCCCCCTCTTGTCTTCTCGGTGCCTCTGGTTCACGGCTCCTCCAGTGGGCCTAGGTGGCGCCTCTATGACACGCCTTTATGACACATCCTTCATCCTCCTTCAGCTCGACCTCTCTTGCCTCAAGGGGTAGTGGAAGTAGATCCTCCCCATCTAGGCATTGATCCCATAGTACTACTTGGGACTCCCAAGAGGGCTCCTTCACCCTATCTTGTGATGGCGCCATCGCTAATATATTGATTCTCACCTTGGCCTCAACCTGGTTCCAGATTGGTTGGTAGACTGTCTGACTCAGACGTAAACAGATAGGATGTTAAATGGCCTCATCCCACATCTATATCCTCTGACCCCATGATTAAGGACATGGTCACAGCGTTAAATGAGGACTTTGCCAGGCTCTTATTGACACCTTCCTTCAAAGCACCTAAATATAGCAAGGAGGATTTTCCTATCCACTCTTTTGACATCGTGGACACGGCTCACATCGTAGATGAGACCCTCCACCGCATGACCGGTTCAAACCACGCTACCACTTCCATGTCCCAGACAATCGGCTTGCCTTTATTGAAACCAAAATCTTGTGCTCCATTAAGCCTCTCTCCGTCATGGCCTCCACCTCGAGAGCCATTCTTCAAGATTTGTTAGAGGACAACCCTTACTGGCTTGACCACCTGACCAAGGTCATGGCATACCAACAGCGTGAGATTGATCACATACAGGTTATGTGTGGCGGCGTTAGCCATACTCACTACTACTCATTGCTTTGGCTACCTAGCACTGACTGAGTGGGACTGCTTCGCAAACCCAGGTCTCCTATTTCCTTCTTCATTGGCCAGGTTTCCACCACACATGCACAAGACTGCCCTCAAGGCCCTGGCACATGTGTCTCACGCCAACACTCCCAAGCCTCGGGCACATATCAGCCTCAGAGAAACTCCCTCCAAGCGAAACGAGGATGTGACTCTATGGCTTTTCAGAGCAGAGGCCAAGCCAAAGGCAAGGCATCAGCCATTCCATGACCGTTCCCGTGGTGGGAGCAGGGATCACAAGCCAAAGTATTGATATGGCAAACGCCAATGACTGGGAACTCCTCAGTCGTCGAGACCCCAGTAGGTGGGAGATAAGGGCGCTACTGGTATCCTGGGGGACGATACGTCATAAACATACTGCACAGGCGGTACCAACTCACTCTGAAAGACATCAACATCAACAGCTGCTGGCCAAAGAGGCCATAGAGATTGTACACACGCTAGCACTAACACCAGGCTTCTATTCAAAGATATTCCTCGTCCCCAAAAAGGACTCCGACCAATATTTAATGATACTTTGGTGACTTTCAACAAGCGCTCCTCAGAGCGTCCACAATACTTTCCGATGTCCATTGTCAGGCTACTTAAATCCAAAATCCAGGCCCAAGATGCCTTGATAAGCCAAACATCCAGGACGCGTACTTGCATGTACCTATCCACCCCAACTACAGGAAATTTTTCTGCTTCTTCCAGAGAGACTCCACTATCAATGGGCGGTCCTCCCATTTCTTTGGCCCTGTGGCTATTCGCATGCCTCATGAAGCCAATAGCCACTTCCCTCCATCTTAAGTGTCCAGTTTAAGACGTTTATAGACGATTGCATCCTGAACCACCAGGACACACCCACGCCACAGGGCAACAACCCCGCACTCTCCACCAATGGCATGCGCTCCTGGGTCTCATCACATAGGTGCAGTACCTGACGTCCAGAGGACAGCTCCAGCTCATCCCTCTCCAAATGTTCCTCGCTGTCACATCTGGCGACATCTCAGATGGTAGACGGTGGAGTCTAATGTCTTAGACGGCATCTCAGGTTGCCCCGAGGGTGTGGTGAACCACTCAACAACAGTGGCATATCAACAACATAGAACTGGAGGTGCTCATCCTGGCTCTGTCTCACTGGAAGCAGATGCTTCGACACGTTCAGATCACCATATCCACTGACAATATCACCTTGGTGTGATGCCTCAGCAAACGAGGAACGACTCACTACTCATACCTGTTACGGCAGACATTCAGGCTATTCCACCTGATTGATCAAGTGGACATCCAGTTTGATCAGACACATTCAAGATTGCTGCAAAATTCTTGCGGACATCCTCTCCTGCCTGGTCCAGTCCTGGCAGGGTTGTCCCCACAGAGCAAAAACTCCATCCGGATGCCTTCGGTCTTGTCTGTCAACACCTCGGCTATCCAAACATAGACCTATTTGCCACCAGCCAGAATTTCCAGGTTCGGACCTTCACCTCACCAGTGACAGTCAATGTCTTCAGCATACCCTGGGAAGGACTAAATGTGTACGCTTTTCCTCCACCAGGGCTCCTTTCCAAGGTCCTTCAGAAGATCAGATTGACCTGGAGCCTCGGCCAGCGAGAGGCTGGTTCGTGGCCCTCAGAGTAATGTTCTCCACCAACCCCATCAAACTCGCCAAACCTGCTGATCCACCCTCACAGCAGACTATCACACTTGGCACCAGACCGGTTACTTCTTCACGCCTGGTCCATTTACAAAGAGCTTTATGCGCCAAGGGCTACTCAGCATGGGCTGTGAAAGCCATCACCTTGGCACACAGACCTTCTACCAGGGGCCTCTATGACAAGTGGCGCTCCTTTGAGAGTTTCTGCAAGGAGAAACACCAGGATCCTGCCTCTGCATCACCCCAACTCTTGGCAGAATATCTAATGCCATCTGAAGGGTTGTACTCTCACGGCTTACCTTAATTCCGTCCTGGCAGTTCTGGAAGATGAAAAATGACCAGCTCCGGAACTACAGGTGCTCTTAGACTGTCTGGAAGATCAGAAGACCAAGTTCAGACCCCCTGCCTGGCATCTGAACGTGGTCCTGACTTTGCTGAGGGGCAGTTTGTGAACCACTTCACTCAGCGTCATTTTCCAACCTCACCAAAAAGACCATCTTCCTTTTGGCTCTAGCGACAGTGAGTGAACAATATGCATTAGACATCACTCGTGTCAGATTTGAGCGCAGAGCGCATGGAGTCATTCATCTAAGGGATTGCTGGGATCATTGCAAAGGACAGGACAGCCAGATAGATCCTTCACCATCCCGCCTCTTGGGATTGAGGACGAACGTTAGCGACTACTGTGTCCTGTACAGGCACTGCAATGTTGTGAAGTCATGCGCTCATCCTTCAGGCCTATGAGGCCGCGGGATTGAATCCTCCGAGGGCCAACAACCCTCACAAGATATGGAAGGCTGCTCCTGGTGATCAGACACTGTCTTTGACAACCACTGTCCACAAGATGTTGCCCTTGAAGACGTGGAAGGAGTCCGCAGTTGTTTGTCCCTCAGGTGGTCACCACCACAAGGCACCACTGACGCCTCCAGAGACATCCCATTGACCTCTTTGGTGTGCACACCCCAGAGTAGGAGGTTACATGCTGGCCGCTTTGGCTTGGTTTGTCAGTATTAGATTTTAACCCCATTTAATTCTTTTACTGCTTTTACTACTCGTGTCTTTTACCCGGATATCCCGCATACCTGACTCTCTCCCTCCCTGCCGACATGAATATTCGCTTAACGCCAGACATCGCTATTTCTGAAGTTATGCTCTCTGCCGTACTGTTTGATGCAGATGCATTAAGGTGGAATGCATAATAAGTTTAAAAGGTTGTAGATATTTTTTATGTTTGTATACTTATCCTGCATTATGTCTGAAGTAGCCCACCTATTGGATTAGCCACACAACCAATTGGAACAACTTCTTCCTCAGCAAGACCTCTTACAAGCTCTTTCTCTGTCAAGAACAAGCAGTTAAAGCATTAAGGAGTAATGCAGGATTAGTATACAAATATAAAAAATATGGAGGATTTTACTAGTTTTGGGAAAGTCCTATAATTCTAGTTACAATTTTTTGCAAAACTAATTTATTGAAATTAATCAAATAAGTACTATTCTGTTGAAAAGTGTGCAATCTTGTATTCAATATCCATTTAGGTTTTTTAGCTCTAAGATATGCTTCCTAACTTATCGTTTTGCATGGTCATAGTACACTTGGTGTGCTTTTTATTTGTGCGTATTGATGTTTATATTGTCTTGTAGATCTGTAGAATGCTTAGATAAATTCCTGAAAAGTAACCTCAGC
Source organism: Haliotis cracherodii (assembly GCF_022045235.1). NCBI lineage: Eukaryota > Metazoa > Mollusca > Gastropoda > Lepetellida > Haliotidae > Haliotis > Haliotis cracherodii. The sequence continues at coordinate 49,185,063 of NW_027266275.1, read as the reverse complement.
AACCAACTTCCAGAGTATTTGTTGGCTCAGAGAAAATAGTTCCAATCGACAAAACATATATGTTTTAGTTTGTTTTCAGTCGTACAAATGGGTATCTCTCATACCCTCAAGTCTAGTCGCACGTTTAAAAGGAAGCCAGAAGCTGGAATGTAAACATTAAACTTGTTTCCGTCCAGTTGCGCACGCACCTCCCTATGACATGTCACAAATCTCTCAGCGCGCCTCTGAGCTGGTCGCTCGAGGAAGTCTTTCGCGGTAGACTGCTTGTTTGTATTCTACAAGTACTTATCGCTTGTCTACAGTTGTTGTTCTAATAAAGTAATAATAATAATAAATATGTCTTCCCTGTAGACTCCTGGAATGTAATCCTTAGTAATCCATTGTTTGTGTTCAACACGTGTTTCACTGTTTGACTTGATTGATTATACACGTGGCAACATGTCGGGCATTGGTGCCTCGTGTCAAAGAAAACTGTCTAAAGTAGACCCTCACAAGTATTGTCCTTCCTGCATCATTAAGGACGGGTTTTCAACGTTTTCGTGGGATAAACTTTGTAAAGAATGTGAGCACTTGTCTTCTATAAACTTTAACTTATATCTTCGTGCGTTGGCGAAGCGGACTGCTGACCAGCGCTACAAGCACAGAAGGTCATCGGGTGGATCCTTGGACTCTGCACCCTCCACATCAGGCCCTGGGGGTGGTGAGTCGGACACACCCAAGAAATCAGTTGATAAAGACCCGCCTCAGTCAACTTCTGTTTTTGACAAGACACGTGACAGTTCGCCTGCTGATGATACTACCCGCACGACTGATCTTCGTCAATCGGTTGATCGAGAGCGTCACTCATCCTCCCCAGTTACGACAGGACCGGATGGTGACGTAGACCATGAGGGGACTACGGTCCCCAGTCAGTCCGTATCTCGTTCTACCAACGACTATAGGGACGTCATGCGGGACGACAGTGGACACAAAAGTCATTCCCGTTCAAGTCGGGACGACAGGTCGAGTGCCTTGATGAACGCCCTCGTGGTCATCGGGTGTACGATTCGGACGATAACTACGATGGGGATCATAGTACTTCTACAGTTAGTGATCGTTGCTTTCGTCCCACGGTTACATGCGACGTTCTCGCAGGGAGTTTCTGGGAGTTCAGCTTCGTAGTGAAGATACTGATAGTACGACGCCCTCATCTCACTTTCATATCTACCCGGCTTTGATAGCCCAGATCACTGCGGCGGTCTTCGCCTCGACGGCGTCGACCAAGAAGGATTTGACTGCGTCGGGGGTCCATGGACCGTCAACCAGTACACCAGCTCCTTCATCTACGCCTCCACAATCGACGTCGACCATGGATTGTGACGACAGCCTCTCGGACGTCCTCGCCTAGTCCCGATATGTATCGGGCCAGATTACTACAGCGCGTCGCCATGGTTACATCGACTGCACTGAACTACCTGATCGTCATGGCAGGTCATCGCAGCAGTTGTTTGACGGTCGTACCAACGAAGTTCTGGACAAGTACTCCAGGGAAGCCGAGCGTGACATCATGATTTCGGCTTCATACAACCTGTCCAACGCCCCACGACGACGTTACAGACAAGAATGTACGTGCCTTCATGGTTGAAGATCAGTCAGGTAAATTCCAACCACCAGCCTGGGACATCGATGTCGTTCTGCGCAACCTGTCTATTCAGACTTTCGAGCCTCTAGATCAGGTCGCGTTCAACTTATGGTCTCAGAAAATAGCTTTCCTTCTCTCGCTGGCTACAGCAGCGAGAGTATCGGAAATACATGCCATGACGTCGGTCGGATTACGTTCGATCAGCGTAACGATGGCAACGTCCATCTTGGTCTCAGATGACGTCATCCCCGACATTCCACACTCCACCAACAGATCGGCTGACAGAGGCCATCGATTCATTGGTGGAAAAGGCGGCAGTACTTCGCCTAGGGACATCGCCAGGGTACTACTCGCCCATTTTTCTAGTACCCAAGAAAGACTCCACAAAGATGCGGCTTATTTTCAATCTCAAAAAGTTCAACGCAACATACCTCCAACAACCCGACACATTCACCATGATATCCCTCAGCTCTCTGCGTCGGATGATATAAATGAACGACTTCCTCGTCTCGATAGACCTTCAGGACGCGTATCTCCATGATATCTCGAGTTCCAGAAGTACCTCCGATTTGTATACCAAGGCATTCATTACCAGTGGGCGGCCCTCGCGTTTGAAATTTCTACGGCCCTGTGCATTTTCACACGGATCATGAAGACGGTCGTAGAATGTCTCCATCGGCAGGCGCCTTCTACCTAGACGACTTGCTCCAACCTCACTAGTTCACAGAAGCCCTTCAAGGAGAGTTAGCGACCACCCTGAGTCTACTACAGTACCTCAGGTGAATCGTCAACCTTCAACAGTCGGACTTGGTACCAACTCTGGATCTACAGTACATCGGGATACGCTCCCAGATGGGGGTCAATCTGGTCAAGGTACCTCAAGACAGTTGGGACAAGCTTGTCAGCAGCGTTCCGAGACTTCCACATGCCCCGGCGTCGGTGCACAAGTGGCAGGAAGTCCTCGGTCTGTTGACATTGGCCCAAGACCTGACTCGCTGAGGTCGTCTTCAACTTCGTCCGCTGCAGAGATGGCTGTACCCCCACCTGGAGTTTCCCAATCTCCTGGTTCCACTTTTGACCTCCCACCTCCTCTCATCCGCACGAAGTTCGAGCAATAGCTTCAACATTAGCACTCCACAGTAATTGTTCGCTGTAAGCTATTTTGGAGGGCTGCTTTTGGAGATCTTCTTCAGTGTTTGCTTCGCATTATCTCAGAGATATCTCAACAGAAGATGTTGAAGGACTCAAAGATCTCCCAGAAAAGACAGTGAATTTGTGCTTTATTCTCTTTGGACTTTTTGCTCGACACTTCGTGCCAGATAACAGGTAACAATAAAAACTGTTGGTGAATGTACGCATTCTTATGGTTTTTTGTTGTGTGCAGTACTACGGCGAGTTGTTCTGTAACTAAATTATACGCCGACCACACTTCGATCGCAATTCAACTGACGTGTGCAGTTGCCCTGTCACATCGATAGTTACTTGTGGGTTGAAGAGCATTAACCATGCTGTTTTAGTTACCTTGTATACTGCGAGTTGCTCTGTAACTAAACTATACGTCGACCACACTTCGATCGCAGTTCAACTGACGCGTGCAGTTGTCCTGTCGCATCGATAATTAGTTGTGTGTTGAAGAGCATTAACCATGCTGTGCGTTCGTGATTAACAACTTGTCTCGTCCGTGCATCTGGTTGAATGTGCTATTGTCACTACAGGGGTGAGGAACTTGGTACATTCGACGTGAAAGAGGTCACTTCCTGATTACTTTACCGACCCGCCTTCCAGTGTTCCGTCGAATTCTACCCATTTGTACGACTGAAAACAGACTAAAACATGGTTTTTTTAGATTAAAAACGATGTTTTATTGGTCTGTTTTCAGTCGTACATTCCCACCCAGCCATCCCCACTGGGAAGTAATCCAGTCCAGTCCTGCTTGATGGCTTATTCTTCGAGATTTGTGACATGTCATAGGGAGGTGCGTGCGCAACCGGACGGAAACAAGTTTAATGTTTACATTCCAGCTTCTGGCTTCCTTTTAAATGTGCGACTAGACGTGAGGTTATGAGAGATACCCATTTGTACGACTGAAAACAGACCAATAAAACATCGTTTTTAATCTGAAAAAAAACATATTTTCAGATGTGTCTGGCTGTCCTTGACTCTGTGGTCAGCTACAGCTATCTACCCACCTCAGCTCTCTACCACTCTGTAGCTGCTCTGTGCCACATGGTCAACAAACCCAAGTTCTGTGACGACAGCTGGGAGGTAACTACCTCGCTTTTGGCAAGTTGGCAGCATCCAAATACATGATCCCGGGGACAGCAGGAGGGAACAAGGGAGAGGATAGACAGGCCTTGACCAGACACAGTGCTGGAGGGGACATGCAGGGTTAGATCAGACACACTGTTGTACAGGACAGACACAGCTGGATCAGACACAATGCAGTAGGGGACAGACAGAGCTAGATCAGACACAATGCTGTAGGTAACACACAGGGCAAGATTTGAGACATAGTGCTGTAGGTGTCAGACAGGGCTGGATCGGACACAATGTTGTAGGTGACAGATAGGGCAACATCAGACACAGTGCTGTAGAGGACAGTCAGGGCTGGGTCAGACACAATGCAGTAGGGGACAGACAGGGCTAGATCAGACACAATGTTGTAGGTGTCAGTCAGGGCAACATCAGACACACAGTGCTGTAGAGGACAGTCAGGGCTGGATCAGACACACAGTGTTGTAGAATACAGTCAGGGCTGGGTCAGACACAATGTTGTAGGTAACAGACAAGGCAAGATCCGATAAACAGTGCTGTAGGGGACAGTTAGGGCTGGATCAGACAGACAGGGCTGGATCAGACACACTGATGTAGGTGACAAACAGAGCTAGGTCAGACACACATTGCCGTAGAGGATAGTCAGGGCTGGATCAAACACAGTGTTGTAAGGGATAGTCAGGGCTGGATCAGACACAATGTTATAGAGGACAGACAGGGCTGGATCAGACACAGTGTTGTAAGGGATAGTCAGGGCTGGATCAGACACAGTGTTGTAGGGGATCGACAGGGCTGGATCAGACACAGTGTTGTAGGGGATCGACAGGGCTTGATCAGACACAGTGTTGTAGGGGATCGACAGGGCTGGATCAGACACAGTGTTGTAGGGGATCGACAGGGCTTGATCAGACACAGTGTTGTAGGGGATAGTCAGGGCTGGATCAGACACAGTGTTGTAAGGGATAGTCAGGGCTTGATCAGACACAGTGTTGTAGGGGATCGACAGGGCTGGATCAGACACAGTGTTGTAGGGGATCGACAGGGCTTGATCAGACACAGTGTTGTAGGGGATAGTCAGGGCTGGATCAGACACAGTGTTGTAAGGGATAGTCAGGGCTGGATCAGACACAATGTTGTAAGGGATAGTCAGGGCTGGATCAGACACAGTGTTGTAAGGGATAGTCAGGGCTGGATCAGACACAGTGTTATAAGGGATAGTCAGGGCTGGATCAGACACATGGTGTAGGGGATCGACAGGGCTGGATCAGACACACTGTTGTAGGGGATCGACAGGGCTGGATCAGACACACAGTTGTAGGGGATAGACAGGGCTGGATCAGACACAATGTTATAGAGGACAGACAGGCCTGGATCAGACACAATGTTGTAGGGGATTGACAGGGCTGGATCAGACACAGTGTTGTAAGGGATAGTCAGGGCTGGATCAGACACAATGTTGTAAGGGATAGTCAGGGCTGGGCCAGACACAATGTTGTAGGGGATCGTCAGGGTTGGATCAGACACAATGTTGTAATTGATAGTCAGGGCTGGATCAGACACAATGTTGTAATTGATAGTCAGGGCTGGATCAGACACAATGTTGTAAGGGATAGTCAGGGCTGGACCAGACACAATGTTGTAAGGGATAGTCAGGGCTGGACCAGACACAGTGTTGTAAGGGATAGTCAGGGCTGGATCAGACACAATGTTATAGAGGATTGTCAGGGCTGGATCAGACACAGTGTTGTAATTGATAGTCAGGGCTGGATCAGACACACTGTTGTAGCGGATTGACAGGGCTGGATCAGACACACTGTTGTAGGGGATCGACAGGGCTTGATCAGACACACTGTTGTAGGGGATCGACAGGGCTGGATCAGACACAGTTGTAGGGGATAGACAGGGCTAGGTCATCCACTCAGGCAAGAGATTGATGTGATAAAATGCTACCTGAAGCACTGGACAAGATGAAGTCAGAACAGTCAATAACTAAGTAAGTAACAATCCCCCTTTCACACGTATTTCAGCTGATGCGGAAACTGCTGGGCACTCACCTGGGGCACAGTGCGGTCTACACCATGTGTTGTATGTTACAGGACAGGTTAGTTTTTACTTGAAACTTTATGCGAATGACAATTTTTGCTTTTATACATCTCACTAAAATGGCAAGTTTTAAATGTGTGAGATGTTGAACTGGCAGGGTGTATTTCATCAACATTCTTGAAACAAGACATTCTTTATTTTCTTTTAGTCTTTCTTGAGAAGTACATGGTTTACAAATGGTGTTTGTTCACCAAGATTTGACTCTCTCTACCAATACACTGCCAGCATGCTATTCGGAATATGTTGGATGTGTTTCAGCAAGCTCTTAGCAGACTGCCTATTGCTGCGAGGAGCTGTGTTTTTTGTTGGCATGGCTCTGTGGGGAGCTCACCGTGTCGGCAGCCTCAGGAACACCCCCACTTCGGTTCTACCCTCCTTCAGACAGGTAAGGCACTGCTCCATGTAGTACTTTCGCGGCATGCCAACATACTGTCCACAGTGCTGGCCCTGCATACCCACATACTGACCATAGTACTGGCCCTATATGCATGCCCACATACTGACCATAGTGCTGGTGCTGCATGCCACCATACTGATCATAGTGCTGGCCCTGCATGCCCACATACTGACCACAGTGCTGGCCCTGCATGCCAGATACTTACACAGTGCTGGCCCTACATGCCACCATACCGACCATAGTGCTGGCCCTACATGCCCACATACTGACCAAAGTGCTGGCCCTACATGCCCACATACTGACCATAGTGCTGGCCCTACATGCCCACATACTGACCAAAGTGCTGGCCCTACATGCCCACATACTGACCATAGTGCTGGCCGTGCATGCCCACATACTGACCATAGTGCTGGCACTGCATGCCCACATTCTGACCATAGTGCTGGCCCTACATGCCCACATACTGACCATAGTGCTGGCCCTACATGCCCACATACTGACCATAGTGCTGGCCCTACATGCCCACATACTGACCATAGTGCTGGCCGTGCATGCCCACATACTGACCATAGTGCTGGCACTGCATGCCCACATTCTGACCATAGTGCTGGCCCTACATGCCCACATACTGACCAAAGTGCTGGCCCTACATGCCCACATACTGACCATAGTGCTGGCCCTACATGCCCACATACTGACCAAAGTGCTGGCCCTACATGCCCACATACTGACCATAGTGCTGGCCGTGCATGCCCACATACTGACCATAGTGCTGGCACTGCATGCCCACATTCTGACCATAGTGCTGGCCCTGCATGGCCTAATACTGACCATAGTGCTGGACCTATATGCCACCAAACTGACCATAGTGCTCGCCCTACATGCCCACATACTGACCATAGTGCTCGCCCTATATGCCCACATACTGACCACAGTGCTGACCCTGCATGCCACCATTCTGACCAGAGTGCTGGCCCTACATGCCCACATACTGACCATAGTGCTGGCCCTGCATGCTCACATACTGACCACAGTGCTGGCCCTACATGCCACCATACTGACCATAGTGCTGGCCCTACATGCCCACATACTGACCACAGTGCTGGCCCTGCATACCCACATACTGACCAAAGTGCTGGCCCTACATGCCACCATACTGACCAGAGTGCTGGCCCTACATGCCCACATACTGACCACAGTGCTGGCCCTGCATACCCACATACTGACCAAAGTGCTTGCCCTGCATGCCCACATACTGACCACAGTGCTGGCCCTGCATACCCACATACTGACCAAAGTGCTGGCCCTACATGCCACCATACTGACCATAGTGCTGGCCCTGCATGCCCACATACTGACCACAGTGCTGGCCCTGCATGCTCACATACTGACCACAGTTCTCGCCCTACATGCCACCATACTGACCATAGTGCTTGCCCTGCATGCCCACATACTGTCCATAGTAGTGGCCCTGCATGCCCACATACTGACCATAGTACGGGCCCTGCATGCCCACATACTGACCATAGTACGGGCCCTGCATGCACACATACTGACCACAGTGCTGGCCCTGCATGTCCACATACTGACCACAGTGCTGGCCCTGCATGTCCACATTCTTACCATAGTGCTGGCTCTGCATGTCCACATACTGACCATGTACTGGCCCTGCATGTCCACATACTTACCATACTGCATGTCCACATACTGACCATAGTGCTGGCCCTACATGTCCACATGCGGTACATAGTGCTGGCCCTGCATGCCCACATACTGTCCATAGTGCTGGCCCTGCATGATCACATGTTAGCTGTATAATAACTTCATATTACTTGAGACCGCCTCCATGGTCTCGTAGTAGAGCGTCTGCCTGGAGAGCAGAAGGTTGGGGGTTCGATTCCCAACGGTGTCATACCAAAAGACATTAAAAGTTAGTACTTGTTGCTACCCTGCCTGGCGCTCAGCATTAAGGGGCTAAAACAAGGACTGGTCAACTCAGAGTCACTTAAGTCAGTGTCTGAGTTGGGTATTCATATATAACTGTGGCATGGTATCTCAGCGGGCTAGCATTATAATTTCAGCAATAGTCTGGACTATTACAAGCTAGTACAAGCAGCAACATACATGTCTCTACATAAGTGCAGACCCGTGAAGATTCCAGTGTAGAATAGGTCTTCAGCAACCCATGCTTGCTGTAAAAGGCGACTATGCTTGTCGTAAAAGGCGTCTAACGGGATAGGTGGTCAGGCTCGCTGACTTGGTTGATGCATGTCATCGATCCCAATTGCGTGGATCGATGCTCATGATATCAATCACTGGATTGTCTGGTCAAGACTCGATTATTTACAGACCGCTGTCATATAGCTGGAATATTGCTGAGTGCGGCGTTTAACAACAAACCAACCAACCAACATAAGTGCAATAATCTTGAATGCAACATTAAACCCCATTTCACCTCACCTCATATTTCTTGACTGAAACATTAAGTGACAGTCATTAAGTCAATAATGAATAAGAAAATGGTCAATGTAAAGAGGTACAAAGTTAAGGTACTAACTGTGTGTCACCTGGTTTTCTTATTTCACCTAGGTTTTATCCACCTCAGACTGGCTCGTCGCCTATGAAGTTACCAAGTCTGTTCAGAGACTTGTGAGAAAATATGGCAAGGATCAACAGCACATCACCTGGGACATTCTGCTTGATATCATTGAGATCATCCTCAAACAACTGCATACGGCACAGGTGAGTGACGTACGTAGAAATAGCATCAGGGCTAGCATCAAAACACGAATGCAGTACTTCAGAATACAATAGAATCTATTACTTTGCCAGCCCTCAGTCACTACAGTGAGGCCAATACACCAGTAACATGTGATATCTCTACAAAATACAACCCATGTTTCACCCATGCTTGTTGTAAGAGGCGACTAACGGGATCGGGTGGTCAGGCTCCCTGACTTGGTTTGATGCATGTCATCGTATTCTCAATTGCATGGATCCAGGCTCATGATGTCAATCACTGGATTGTCTTGTCCAGACTCAATTATTTACAGACTGCTGTAATATTGCTGAAAAATTGCTATGTGCAGCGTTAAATATCAAATAAACAAACAAAACAAACAAAATCTCTACACAATAGCCACACCCATTTGCAAGCAATCTTGTGAGGCCAGTACACCAGTATACTGTTATCTCAAATAATTATTACAACATACATTGTTACTTCAACCAGGATTTTCTGACTCAGTCGCAAGAGTCAGTGCTGACAGTTTAAAGTCTGGCCATGTGTTTTCAGCTGAGTGGTGCTGTTCCTGACTCGGCCAGGCAGTGTCAGCTGGAGGTGCACGACGTCCTGTCTGCCGTGGAAGAACTACATCGACACGGGCACTTCCTCGGATCTCCACACAGGTTCTTCACCATCCTGGAACTCTGTTCCAATAACAGATCGGTAAATTTTTTTTTATTCTTTGAATGGTTTGTTATATGAAATACTATTTCTTTAGCTTATGTTGTGGCCTGTTTTTATGGCGTTTGTCGTGCATCATGTCTGCCACAGCAGCCCTATTGAAAAAGCCTCTTTTGTCAATATGTGTGTAATTAAGTAGACAGTAGTGGGACTCAACATGCATTTGATTTGACCTTTCTTATATTCTTATGGCCATAAATCAGCCATTTCATAATAACACATTTGTTCCGTTTTTCATGATATTTTACATTTTACCTGTGTTTAACCTTTACACATTGCTTTGAGATTCTCTTAAAAAGCATTGCCTCACACTGTAAACACCATCAAGAGATAACATCACAAAGTGTTCAAGATGTCCGAATCCGATTTGCCATAGCAGCTATATTGAAACGTCTATTTGTGGTCATTTCTCTGGTGGGGCAGTCAGATAGCCTAGTGGTTAAAGGGTTCGCTCGTCATGTCGAAGACACGGGTTCGATTCCCAACATGGGTACAATGTGTGAAGCACATTTCTTGTGTCCCCCTCCGTGATATTGCTGGAATATTGCTATAAGCGTCGTAAAACCATACTCACTCACTCACTCATTTCACTGGCATTTTTGTTCGAAATGTATTGAAATTTGGTATTTGTTCAGTTTCAACATATATGTTTTGGGTTGTTTACATGCTCTTAAATTAACTCAAAAGGCATATATATTTGGCTCTGTAAATACAGGTGTATCCAGGGGTGACGTCAGCGTCAGGCAGGTGTATCCAGGGATGATGTCGGGGTCATGCAGGTGTTTCCAGGGATGATGTCTGGGTCATGCAGGTGTATCCAGGGGTGATGACGGGGTCATGCAGGTGTATCCAGGGGTGATGTCTGGGTCAGGCAGGTGTATCCAGGGATGATGTCTGGGTCATGCAGGTGTATCCAGGGATGATGTCTAGGTCATGCAGGTGTATCCAGGGGTGATGATGGGGTCATGCAGATGTATCCAGGGATGATGACCGGGTCATGCAGCTGTATCCAGGGGTGATGTCTTGTCATGCAGGTGTATCCAACGGTGATGTCTAGGTCAGGCAGGTGTATCCAGGGGTGATGACGGGGTCATGCAGGTGTATCCAGGGATGATGTCTGGGTCATGCAGGTGTATCCAGGGATGATGTCTGGGTCAAGCTGGTGTATCCAGGGGTAATTATGGGGTCATGCAGGTGGATCCAGGGGTGTTATCTGGGTCAGGCAGGTGTATCCAGGGGTGATGACGGGGTCATGCAGGTGTATCCAGGGATGATGTCTTGTCATACAGGTGTATCCAGGGATGATGTCTGGGTCACGCAGGTGTATCCAGGGATGATGTCTGGGTCATGCAGGTGTATCCAGGGATGATGTCTGGGTCAAGCTGGTGTATCCAGGGGTAATTATGGGGTCATGCAGGTGGATCCAGGGGTGTTATCTGGGTCAGGCAGGTGTATCCAGGGGTGATGACGGGGTCATGCAGGTGTATCCAGGGATGATGTCTGGGTCATGCAGGTGTATCCAGGGATGATGTCTGGGTCAAGCTGGTGTATCCAGGGGTAATTATGGGGTCATGCAGGTGGATCCAGGGGTGTTATCTGGGTCAGGCAGGTGTATCCAGGGGTGATGACGGGGTCATGCAGGTGTATCCAGGGATGATGTCTTGTCATACAGGTGTATCCAGGGATGATGTCTGGGTCACGCAGGTGTATCCAGGGATGATGTCTGGGTCATGCAGGTGTATCCAGGGATGATGTCTGGGTCATGCAGGTGTATCCAGGGATGATGTCTGGGTCATGCAGGTGTATCCAGGGATGATGTCTGGGTCATGCAGGTGTATCCAGGGATGATGTCGGGGTCAGGCAGGTGTATCCAGGGGTGATGACGGGGTCTTGCAGGTGTATCCAGGGATGATGTCTAGGTCAAGCTGGTGTATCCAGGGATGATGTCTAGGTCATGCAGGTGTATCCAGGGATGATGTCTGGGTCAAGCTGGTGTATCAAGGGATGATGTCTGGGTCATGCAGGTGTATCCAGGGGTGACATCAGCGTCGGGCAGGGGTATCCAGGGATGATGTCTGGGTCATGCAGCTGTATCCAGGGGTGATGTGGGGGTCATGCAGGTGTATTCAGGGGTGAAATCAGCGTCGGGCAGGTGTATCCAGGGATGATGTCCGGCTCATGCAGCTGTATCCAGGGGTGATGTCTGGGTCATGCAGGTGTATCCAGGGATGATGTCTGGGTCATGCAGGTGTATCCAGGGATGATGTCCGGCTCATGCAGGTGTATCCAGGGGTGATGTCTAGGTCATGCAGCTGTATCCAGGGGTGATGTCTGGGTCATGCAGCTGTATCAAGGGGTGATGTCTGTGTCATTCAGATGTATTCAGGGGTGATGTCTAGGTCATGCAGCTGTATCAAGGGGTGATGTCTGGGTCATGCAGCTGTATCAAGGGGTGATGTCTGTGTCATTCAGATGTATCCAGGGGTGATGTCTAGGTCATGCAGCTGTATCAAGGGGTGATGTCTGGGTCGTGCAGCTGTATCAAGGGGTGATGTCTGTGTCATTCAGATGTATCCAGGGGTGATGTCTAGGTCATGAAGCTGTATCAAGGGGTGATGTCTGGGTCAGGCAGGTGTATCCAGGGGTGATGTCTGGGTCAAGATGGTGTATCCAGGGGTGATGTTGTGGTCAGGCAGGTGTATTCAGGGGTGATGTCAGGATCAGGCGGGTGTATCCAGGGGTAATGTCTGGGTCATGCAGGTGTATCCAGGGATGATGTCTGGGTCATGCAGGTGTATCCAGGGATGATGTCTGGGTCAAGATGGTGTATCCAGGGATGATGTCTGGGTCATGCAGCTGTATCGAGGGATGATGTCTGGGTCAGGCAGGTGTATCCAGGGGTGACATCGGGGTCATGCAGGTGTATCCAGGGATGATGTCTGGGTCAGGCAGGTGTATCCAGGGATGATGTCTGGGTCAGGCAGGTGAATCCAGGGATGATGTCGCGGTCATGCAGGTGTAACCAGGGATGATGTCTGGGTCAAGCTGGTGTATCAAGGGTTGATGTCTGTGTCAGGCAGGTGTATCCAGGGATGATGGCTGGGTCATGCAGGTGTATCCAGGGGTAATGTCTGGGTCATGCAGGTGTATCCAGGGATGATGGCTGGGTCATGCAGGTGTATCCAGGGATGATGTCTGGGTCAAGATGGTGTATCCAGGGATGATGTCGTGGTCAGGCAGGTGTATTCAGGGGTGATGTCAGGATCAGGCAGGTGTATCCAGGGGTAATGTCGGGGTCATGCAGGTGTATCCAGGGATGATGGCTGGGTCATGCAGGTGTATCCAGGGATGATGTCTGGGTCAAGATGGTGTATCCAGGGATGATGTGGGGGTCATGCAGCTGTATCGAGGGATGATGTCAGCGTCAGGCAGGTGTATCAAGGGGTGACATCGGGGTCATGCAGGTGTATCCAGGGATGATGTCTGGGTCAGGCAGGTGAATCCAGGGATGATGTCGCGGTCATTCAGGTGTAACCAGGGATGATGTCTGGGTCAAGCTGGTGTATCAAGGGTTGATGTCTGGGTCAGGCAGGTGTATCCAGGGATGATGGCTGGGTCATGCAGGTGTATCCAGGGGTAATGTCTGGGTCATGCAGGTGTATCCAGGGATGATGGCTGGGTCATGCAGGTGTATCCAGGGATGATGTCTGGGTCAAGATGGTGTATCCAGGGATGATGTCGTGGTCAGGCAGGTGTATTCAGGGGTGATGTCAGGATCAGGCAGGTGTATCCAGGGGTAATGTCGGGGTCATGCAGGTGTATCCAGGGATGATGGCTGGGTCATGCAGGTGTATCCAGGGATGATGTCTGGGTCAAGATGGTGTATCCAGGGATGATGTGGGGGTCATGCAGCTGTATCCAGGGATGATGTCTGGGTCAGACAGGTGTATCAAGGGGTGACATCGGGGTCATGCAGGTGTTTCCAGGTATGACATCAGGGTCATGCAGGTGTTTCCAGGTATGATGTCTGGGTCAGGCAGGTGTATCCAGGGATGATGTTTAGGTCATGCAGGTGTATCCAGGGGTGATGTTTAGGTCATGCAGGTGTATCCAGGGGTGGTGTCTAGGTCATGCAGGTGTATGCAGGGGTGATGTCTGGGTCATGCAGGTGTATACAGGGATGATGTCTGGGTCATGCAGGTGTATCCAGGGATGATGTCTGGGTCAGGCAGGTGTATCCAGGGATGATGTCTGGGTCAGGCAGGTGTATCCAGGGATGATGTCTGGGTCAGGCAGGTGTATCAAGGGGTGATGTCTGGGTCAGGCAGGTGTATCCAGGGATGATGTCTGGGTCAGGCAGGTGTATTCAGGGGTAATATCTGGGTCATGCAGGTGTATCCAGGGGTAATATCTGGGTCATTCATGTATATCCTTTGGTTATGTCTAGGTCTTGCAGATTTATTGGGATGATGTGTATTGCAGGAGTCTTCTGTTGAGATGCTTATGGAGCACCAGGCCCAGGCCATACACCCAGGCAAAGAGCAGTGGATGCAGAGTCTGAACCACCTCATGGACAAGTACTTCAGGTACTGCCTTGCCTTACCCAAACTACCACAGTGACTGTGACTGTACATATTTCCTTTGCTGTATTGCAGTGTGTATTTCATCATGTACAGTGTTTGTCTTAAACTTGCAGGCAAGAAACCAGAACTGGCATTCGCAAGAAAGCTTTGGATATCCTGTCCCATGTACTCAGCATTAACAAACATGTGTATGAGGTATGTGATTCCAGCACCAAGGGAACAGAATGTGACCCATGCTTGCCAAAGAGGCAACTATGCTTGTTGTAAGAGGCGACTAACAGGATCGGATGGTCTGTCTAGGTCACTTGGTTGATGCATGCCATAGTATCCCCACTGCTTAGATCAATGCTCATGATGTCAGTCAATTGATTCAATCCAAACTTAATTATGAACAGACCACCATCATATAGTTGGAATATTGCTGAGTGCAGATGATGAACATTAGTACATACATTATCTGGTTCGTGGCAGGAATCAAGTATGTATTATGTAACCTTAGGTTCCGGGTACTTTACCCTTCTACCTATGGTCACTTCTACTTATCAACTACTCCTTGGTTCTAGGGATGATGTAGCTCTCTTTCAAAATCACAAGTCCGATGGTTTGCTCCAGTCCTTTTTATTTATGATAGAGTTAATCATAAATACACACACATGGTCCTCAGATATATTCTTGTTGTTGCCTGATATAAATACAACACATACCTAGATGATGGTTGAAGAGCCTGATGGTTTTTCTGATGAACGTTAACTCTACTTCTTTTCTGACTCGGGATCCCAAACCCTACAGAGAACCGTTCTGTTCAGCTGTATGCTCCCGACTCCCCGCACCACTCTCGGACAACCCCTACTATTCATGATAATTTCTGCTCCTCCCACCGAAATATTATTTGACGTCATGTGAAACGAGTCCTAACGCTCACCTCCATATGAACCCCAATTTCCGTTCCAATCAGTTTTTCTATCAAGCCCTTCTTAACCAAACCTTCAGCTAATTTCCTAACTCATTGGTCAACCGAATATACCCTCAACTCTAAACAAGCCTAGATGTAAACCCAATACTCTGCCAGATTGGAAGGCGCCGAAAAGATTGTGATTCAAATGAAGCTTGTTATTTAGACATTCAAGTCAGTAATAGCTTGCAGAAATATTTGATCACATCCGGACCCTCCGACCCTTACACTTCAAGACCATATTCTACCAATTTCCTCAAATTAATGAAAAGCCATCTCTATCACTCAAGAGAAGCAAAATAAATAATCATATGCCCTGGGGGTTATGCCCTCACCCCGTACGGTCACTTCTCTCATATGCATCCATATTCTACCCAAAAGCTCAATTTAGTAAACTACATTTTAAGTAAATATTAAAAACCCTTTTTCCAAAATACCCTGGTTATAATAACCTCCTTTCAATGAAGAATATTCAGGCCTCCCTGTTGACACTACAGGCGACATGAAGCTGGACCAGGTGTACCTCAAATCATATTGTGAAGATCTTCAGCCTGCCCAGGTTCGGATGTCTTCCCAAGTTCTGCTCACCCGGCAGTAGCCGCTCCTACAACAAGTATGTCATAGGGTACCTGATGGGCTTCATCTGAATAACTGAATATTATGTCACAGTGTTCTTTAACAGAAAGTTGCATACAATCATGGATGAGGTTACTGGATCTACCAATCAAAGGCCTCTACTTGTCGTCTGGTGACAAGAGTACAAAAATGACCAGCCAAAACTGAGAGAAATCAGAGAGAGCCATCCAAACTAAATCCAAAGGCATGTCACTGGGGCATTGTGCCCCTGTGTCGAAGGATAGATCAACACGCCCCAACTCTAACTGCAACAGCTATGAGGAAGAAGATATGTGGATGTCAACTTCTTTATAATGAGGAACACAACGTTTCAGAGTATATACTTACTCTTTCATCAGGTGAATAAATGCTTTGAGGCAGAGAACAACAAAATTAATAAACTTAGAATGGGAACCCTGTAAATATGAAAGTTATGTTAATCACATAAAATAAATAATGCATTAATAACTTAATTAAGTTCGTGTTTCATTCATAACGTCTAGATTAAGCTCCTAGGAAGCAATCTGAAAATGATTATGAATGGAAGTTCAAGTAAGATTGTCTTGTTTTTGGCTTTCCACTCAGTGACATGAGAAAATACCTGGAAATACCTTTGTTTTCGAAGTTTTGTATAAATAACACGTGCAAATATTCGTTTGATGTTTAGTATCGTTAAAGAAATGGCTGAATATCAATTATATTACAGTATATTCGTAATTGTAACATGCGATTTCATTGGATAGAAATATTGGATAGAAATTGGTTTCTAATGGCGCCTTTGTTGCAATCGAATTTAAGGATCAATTAATGGTCAAAATCAAGCACATGGCATAAGGCAGCTTATCGAATTACAGCAAATCAACAAATCCCAAGCACTGGGCAGATAAATTCCCTTGTCACGGTTCATGGCTGGCTGGTGTCGCCTGATGTCAATGACTTCTTGTAGTTTTCTTTGTTGTCGGTAGACAGGACTTTGGTGGCTTCCCACATGATGTTATGGTCTTGGTTCTTGAGGATGTGTTCCAAAATAGCGGATTTCAGGTCTAGTTTGTTGACAGAGGTGTGATGTTCTTTGAGACTGGTGTTGAGGGGTCTGAGGGTTTCTCCAATGTATTGGTGGCCACAGTTGCAGGGGATCAGGTATTTACATCCTCTGGGGTTGGACTTGCATTGCTTGTGTCTGCCATTGGCTCGTGGAGGGGTCTTAATGGACTTGCCGCTAGAAAAGGTGACATCTATGTGACATGATGTCACTCTGATGAGGCGGGAAATATGATGAGTGACAGTGCCTTTGTAGGGTATGGTGATTCTAATGGGCGATGGGGCAGGTATGGGTCTGGGTCTGGGATGATTTTGGGGACTAGGTGGGCAGGGTAGTTGTTGAGGGCAGTGGAGGATTTCTTGAGATGGTCCAGTTCACTTCTGAGGGCATCAGGGTGACAAATGGACTTGGCACGTCGGTGAGGGTGGCAGTGATGGCTAGTGTCCAACGCCATCTGCAAGAGGGAGGGAGGGAACATAATACATGAAAGGTAGCTTCTTCAAGATATGTAAACATCTGAGTCATCTTTTAAAGAATGAACAAAGGAATTCCACTTACTAACAAAAAAATTCATTGTACTATTCTTTATTACGATGTCTTTTTCAATTTTCAACACGTCATTGACAATTTTAATAAATCATTTGAAAGACAAGTTGTTTCTTGATGCTTGAAACAAAACTATATTGTTTGGCCAGAAGCAAATGTGGTCCAAACAAAAATTGCTAGAATTTTTGAAGCAATATAATATCTCATGAAATGTTCTAGTGAGGGAAATCCTACTTGCTAAATAAAAGTTGAGAATATTTTCATTTTTTACCTGGTATTGTTTTACATGTTCACATTTAATATACACATGAAATAGACTTTCTTGTTCATACTCACAACAAGAGCATACATCCTCATCTTCAAGTGCTATAATATCAAAGGTGATATATGGGCCTACATTGTTGGCCAAGGGCGCAACATCTACAGCTTACCGAAAGTGATGTCGCCGGAGACCTCAGAAAGTAACGTCATTATCACCAAAAGGATACAATTGTGGCGTCACCAGAAAGGAAGTGATGTCCTCATTATAGGATCAAACGATATATATGGTACTACGTTGTTGGTCAAGAGTGCAACTTGTACAATTAACCAGAATGACAAATGACCCCAGAACTGGAAGTGACATCAGAAGTAATGTCATATATGACCAAAAAGTAACTGAAGTGACAATACCCAACATCTATTACATCATAGATGTCATCATGAACAGAAAATGATGTCTTAGAACTGGAAGTGACATCATAAATGTTGAATAATTGTTGTTTCTACGATGAAAATTAAGAGATTGGGGCATTATACATGTGTTTTTCCTATTTTCCTTCTTCACTGCTGCCAACCACCTGGGATTACTACATGGCAGATCCCACCGGTCCCTCTGGTGTATTCTGGCTGTGATGTAATAGATGTACCGTATTTGAAGGAATTATCAGACTATAGTTATCATTGTGTATATTTCTAAGAATACTACCTCTATTACATCTCCCACTAGCTTATGTGCATGTAGGTTATTAGAAGGAGGGACATTTTCCCACCTCACGCATGCGCAGTTGCACTGGCCTGAACATAGCATTTACCACAACAAAAACTAAGATAGTGTTAAAGATAGTAATAATCATGAGACAATATTAAAGATTTTATGGTGTGATGACCGTGATGATCTGATACAAGCAACAGCAATGTGTCCCTAAAGTCATCTTTATAGATCTGTATTGGCTTCCACCTATGTGTTCGCTGTCCATCGTGTTGTGACAGTATTATCCTGCTGTTGTCCATACTTACTCATGTTATCCCACTTATCTTTGCAATTGTGGTTACTGTTAATCCTCTACTGTTAACTCTCCACCTACTATATGTATTCTGTACAATGTCCCTCATTCAGTCCTGCTTGACAACGGTATAAGGATCTATACTAAAACGTCGCTTTTTACAGTATTAAAGAAGTTGTTTTTCATAAAATTGTGTCTACCTTGTCATCCGTCAACTTCTAAGTAATGCCTATCAAACAAAATGATAATCTCATACCAGCAACAGCAATATGTCACAAGTCGTCTGTATGTAAATATGATAATCTCATACCAGCAACAGCAATATGTCACACCAGTCGTCTTTATGTAACTATGATAATCTCATACCAGCAACAGCAATATGTCACACCAGTCGTCTTTATGTAACTATGATAATCTCATACCAGCAACAGCAATATGTCACACCAGTCGTCTTTATGTAACTATGATAATCTCATACCAGCAACAGCAATATGTCACACCAGTCGTCTTTATGTAAATATGATAATCTCATACCAGCAACAGCAATATGTCACAAGTCGTCTGTATGTAAATATGATAATCTCATACCAGCAATAGCAATATGTCACAACAGTTGTCTTTATGTAACTATGATAATCTCATACCAGCAACAGCAATATGTCACACCAGTCGTCTTTATGTAATTATGATAATCTCATACCAGCAACAGCAATATGTCACACCAGTCGTCTTTATGTAACTATGATAATCTCATACCAGCAACAGCAATATGTCACACCAGTCGTCTTTATGTAACTATGATAATCTCATACCAGCAACAGCAATATGTCACACCAGTCGTCTTTATGTAACTATGATAATCTCATACCAGCAACAGCAATATGTCACACCAGTCGTCTTTATGTAACTATGATAATCTCATACCAGCAACAGCAATATGTCACACCAGTCGTCTTTATGTAACTATGATAATCTCATACCAGCAACAGCAATATGTCACACCAGTCGTCTTTATGTAACTATGATAATCTCATACCAGCAACAGCAATATGTCACACCAGTTGTCTTTATATAACAAATATGACCTGATACTGGCAACAGCAAAATGTCACATTCCTTTTTCCAGAGCGACCTCATTGAGCGGGTTGTGTTGCCACATCTTGGCCACATCGAGTCTGACCTTGACCCCGAGGTGAGAAAGGTGACCGTCGAGATGTTGCTGGTGCTTGCGCAGGACTGTAAGACAGGCGAGTTCCAGGACATCATGGCAGTTGTTGAGAAGGTAGGCAAGTGCATGTTGGTATCGCTATCTGTATTCACATACTTACATTGCTATGTGCCAGAGCACATCTAGTGCCAGAGCACAGAGGGAAATATACAACAGGAAAAATATTCCTGTGCACCAATAAAAGTCAAGATGGCGCATCCACATCACTTATCGATTGGTGAAATAGTTTTAACTTGAAAGAACTATGACAAGATGATGTCAACCATCTCTCATGCCAAACTATATTCCCAAACATGTACCAACCACTTTGTCTGTGCCACAGCTGTCACAAAGTTGTCCGAGGCGGGCATTGGGGCTGTAGGAATTATGTCTTGTCTATGGACACATGAATGAGCAATACTTGAAAAGTTTCATAGCCCCATGTTCACTTAATGCTCAGTGTAGGGCATTTAGCAGCATAACACAGTCAAACACAATGGCCTATGTTGCTCTTCCTCCGCCGATTTGCTGTGCAGAGTTGCATCCCTTGGGCACGCCAGAAACCTATGATTGTGGGTTCTAATCCTGGTTCGCCCCGATTATGTTTCTTGGTTTGTCAGCACCATACCCGTGCTCGTGGGTTTTACCGAAGTGATAAACGTCTGAGACCTGCATCACTTGGGGCTTTCCTCCCACATTAAGCTGACATGCCATGATATGACTGGAATACTGTTTAAAGCGGCGTTAAACCCAACTCACTCACTCACTCCCTCCTCCGCCATGTTTGTTCCACGGCGATGCCAATCATGCCCCAGGCCATCGATTCACGTCATTTACAGTATCATGTAGGGCAATCGAATCAGTAAGCACACTTTCTCATGGCTTGCAGTTGCTGCAGTTTGCTGACATTAGTAGTGGAAACCAATTTGCAACTTATACAACAAATAACCACTACCCAGTGACACCAAACTTTGGCTATTCTTAGGCGTGTTATTAAGCCCATACATATTTAGAGTCAAGGGATTAAACATGCAAAAAAAAAAAGCTTAAATGTAAATCTGTCTTATTGCTGCATGAGATGATGAATAATCACACACTGAACAGATAATAAAATGTGACTTAGTTGACCAAAAGCTACCTATTTTAGTGTGTTTATATCATGTTTAAAATATACTTTGTCTCCTAGCGTAAGGGTACAGGCAATTAGGTGATCGCTTAGACACTTCTCCATTAAAACGCAAGGTTAGTCTTAAATTCCCCATCCTTGATAGGGAAATATAACGCCCCATGTGTATCCCCTTGGACTCACTGTTTCAACTCCAATAGTTTAGGGGGAAACTTTACGTTATTACACTACACATGGGGGTACAGCAAACTTTGCTGGCTAGTTTTGTTTCCATTTTAAGCAGCAAGAGTGATAAGACAGGTGAGATAAAGCCTGTAGCAGGATTGTCTAAAACTTTTCACAGAACTGCTGAAACTCTAGGTTGATATTTGTCCACCTCACAGCATGCATGGGGTTGAGAGAGAATCAAGTGAATAAAACAAATTATCAAAATTAATCTTTTCAGGAGGCTTAAGTAAACACCATGAGTTTCATGGAACTCAACAACAGCACAGTTCAGACTAGTATTTTATGTAGCATACTGGTAGCAAGATTTGGGGAGAAAACAACTGGTCTTTAACTATATTCTCTAGTCTTGGGACTTGTGGCTGTGTCTAACACAGACTCTTAATATGTAAGACACAAAGAGCCAACAACTATGTACAAAGTGTATTATGGCAGGGTGTAAGTAAGTGGTACAGATTACAGAGGCCTGTGTTACGCAATGCAGGCCATTACCTGGAAAAGGCAACAGTTAAAACCTCATGGGTAGTAAAATCAAAACAAACACGTTAACACATGGTAAACACGTTGCAAGCAGTAGCAACAGAACCTTTAACCCGAAGGGGGTGATTTAAAACTTATGATGTTGTATGAGCAATGCTTCAGCAAGAAAGGACCTACCTACCAAGTACATAACAGGAAATGAAGGTATGTGCATGTAATGCAAAATAGAAATGACTCCATCATATGAACATGAAAAGAGCTAAAGATGCCCCTAGCTGCCCCCTCCCCCCAACCATTGCAGCAATGTCACGGCCCCAGAAATGGCCTTCACACATTGTACCCATGCAATTTGCAGGTGATAAAGAAACCCCTGAGCACATTCCCTGCCGGGGGCGAGATGGATGTCAGTCAGCCGGTGGACGAAGCTTTAGTGGTGGATGTGAAAACAGCTGTCTTCAAACTGTGTGATGTCTTCAAGGTAACCAGCTTCACAGTTTTCACTCGGTTCTCTATGGCCACTGTGGTCCTGCAGCTCATCTGGCTGAACAAGTGATATGTGGTGAAAGCAATAAAATCATTATCATTGTCAGTGAGCACAGCTAGACGTGATATATTTGGGTAATCTGTGAGATCAATAAACAAGATTCTGTTTGCCCAATGTTTTCCAGCACCGGTTGTACATAATTCCATCAAACTACTGTGTCAGGATTTACAGTCAGCTCATCAGTCATGTGAACACCCACTATATCCATGGTTATAGCGGATACTCAGCATCCTGTATCAGACAATCGGTAAGTTTATGCAGCTACAACACTCTCACAACAGTACCATGCCATAAGTTAACGGACACTTAGGTGACATCACAAACCCTGCAGCTACGACACCCGCACAACAGTACCATGCCATAAGTTAACGGACACTTAGGTGACATCACAAACCCTGCAGCTACAACACCCGCACAACAGTAAAAGTGATGAATCACACCATGCACTGTGCCCATAGGTAGATCTAGCAGCTGACGTATTTCTCTGCAGGATTTACCATTCAAACGCAGGTCTATGATAACTTCGTTTTTATCCCGCGACGAATATTCCATCCCTGAACCATCAGTGGCAGAAATCAGGAGAAACTGAGCAGACGACAACAAAGCACGTAGCATGCAATACTTGATGACGTCATCAATCTGTGGGCAAAGTTTTGCATCATAACATTTCGCAGATCGAAAGTTAGACGTGGTAAACCAAATGTGGTGGTCTCTTGCCAAACTTGCGGTGTCTTAAGTGTCCCTAACTTATAGCACGGTAGTGTATGACCATTGTTACTACACACCCACTGTGTCCATTGTTTCTACACACCCACTATGTCCATTGTAACTACACTCCCACTGTGTCCATTGTTACTACACATCCACTGTGTCTATTGTTACTACACACCTACTGTGTCCATTGTTACTACACACCCACTGTGTTCATTGTTATTACACACCCACTATGTCCATTGTTACTTCACACCCACTATATCCATGGTTACTTCACACCCACTATGTCCATGGTTACTACACACCCACTATGTCCATTGTAACTACACTCCCACTGTGTCCATTGTTACTACACATCCACTGTGTCTATTGTTACTACACACCCACTGTGTCCATTGTTACTACACACCCACTGTATCCATTGTTACTACACTTCCACTATGTCCATTGTTACTACACTTCCACTATGTCCATTGTTACTTCACACCCACCATGTCCATTGTTACTTCACACCCACTATGACCATTGTTACTTCACACCCACTATGACCATTGTTACTACACACCCACTATGTCAATTGTTACTTCACACCCACTATGTCCATTGTAACTTCACACCCACTATGTCCATTGTTACTACACACCCACCATGTCCATTGTTACTTCACACCTACTATGACCATTGTTACTTTACACCCACTATATCCATGGTTACTTCACACCCACTATGTCCATGGTTACTACACACCCACTATGTCCATTGTTACTACACACCCACTATATCCATGGTTACTTCACAACCACTATGTCCATTGTTACTACACACCCACTATGTCCATTGTTACTACACACCCACTATGTCCATGGTTACTTCACACCCACTATGTCCATTGTTACTACACACCCACTATATCCATGGTTACTTCACAACCACTATGTCCATTGTTACTACACACCCACTATGTCCATTGTTACTACACACCCACTATATCCATGGTTACTTCACACCCACTATGTCCATTGTTACTACACACCCACTGTGTCCATTGTTACTACACACCCACTATGTCCATTGTTACTTCACACCCACTATGTCCATTGTAACTACACACCCACAGTGTCCATTGTTATTACACACCCACTGTGTCCATTGTTACTTCACACCCACAGTGTCCATAGTTACTACACACCCACTGTGTCCATTGTTATTACACACCCACTATGTCCATTGTTACTTCACACCCACCATGTCCATTGTTACTTCACACCCACTGTGTCCATGGTTACTTCACACCCACTATGTCCATTGTTACTTCACACCCACTATGTCCATTGTTATTACACACCCACTATGTACACTGTTATTACACACCCATTATGTCCATTGTTACTACTCACCCACTATGTCCATTGTTACTACACCTCCACTGTGTCCATTGTTACTACACCTCCACTGTGTCCCTTGTTACTTCGCACCCACTATATGGACCACCTCCGTGGTCTAGTGGTAGAGCGTCCGCCCGGAGAGCGGAAGGTCCAGGGTTCGATCCTCGGCCGCGTCATATTATAAGATGTTTAAAGATGGTACTTGTTGTTACCCTGTCTGGCGCTCGGCATTAAGGGGTTAAAGCAAGGACTGGTAGGCTCGGAGTCAGTATACTGTGTCTGAGTGGGGTATTCATGTTAAACTGCGGCATGGTATCTCAGTGTGCTAGCACTATAAATCGGCATCAGTCCAGTTTAGTACAAGCAGACACACACACACACACACACACACACACACACACACACACACGTGCATGCACATCGCTATATAAGTGCAATAATTTTGGAAGCGATGTAAAACCCAATTTCACCTCACCTCACCTCACCTCACCTCACACCCACTATATCAACTGTTACTTCACACCCACTATATCCATGGTTACTACACACCCACTGTGTCCATTGTTACTTCACACCCACTATGTCCATTGTTACTTCACACCCACTATATCCATGGTTACTACACACCCACTATATCCATGGTTACTACACAACCACTATGTCCATTGTTACTTCACAACCACTATGTCCATTGTTACTTCGCACCCACTTTATCCATGGTTACTACACAACCACTATATCCATGGTTACTACACAACCACTATGTCCATTGTTACTTCACACCCACTATGCCCATTGTTACTACACACCCACCATGTCCATGGTTACTTCACACCCACTGTGTCCATTGTTACTTCACACCCAGTGTGTCCATTGTTACTTCACACCCACTATATCCATGGTTACTACACAACCACTATATCCATGGTTACTACACAACCACTATTGTCCATTGTTACTTCACACCCACTATGTCCATTGTTACTACACACCCACCATGTCTATTGTTACTTCACACCCACCGTGTCCATTGTTACTTCACACCCACTATATCCATGGTTACTACACAACCACTATATCCATGGTTACTACACAACCACTATGTCCATTGTTACTTCACACCCACTGTGTCCATTGTTACTTCACCCCACTGTGTCCATGGTTACTTCACACCCACTATGTCCATTGTTACTACACACCTATTTCTGTCTGTTTACTTTCCAGGTTTTGGAGTTGCTTCTACAACTCAGGTCAGACAGTTTCCACCGCATCGGTTTCACAGAGGTTGGACAAGATGGCCCATTTAGCCCGTATATCACATGTAAACAGAGGTCAGTATTGGTTGTGCTGGATCTTGATGTGATTGAAGGTCTAAAGCATGACATTTAATTGATACTTTCATCAACACCTGATATAAGGGCAGCCATGATGAATTCAGCAGTAATATTGTCAAACAGTACTTGTTGCTCTTTGCTGCTCTTCAGAAAATTTTGAAATTTGGTTTCCGTCTTTGCAGTTTTGTATATTGTAATATTCTGTTATCTCAGTTTTGGGGTTATAGGATCTTGTTTTCCTCTGAAGTTGATGAGAGTAATGAATTATTTCTTATCCTGACTCAACAAATTAAAAAAATCAGCAATTTTCAACCGATGGAGGACTACTGAGCCAAAATGAACATGCTCAGCAGAGTGTGTGTCAAGTTGATAGTGCCTGACAAATGTACTTGGTTCCCTCCAAAAAGCTTAAGAGGAGATCTCACTTGGCAGCACTGCTACAAAAGATGAAGAGGTTGCCTGCCCTCTTACCGAATAGTCCTTTATTCCAACTGGAGGGGCAGTGCTCAGCATGGATGAATTTAGCATGGAGTTTCATCGGGAGTGACGTGAGGAGGGAGGTATGCTCCACTGATACCAGTGAATGTCTCCCGGCAACTAGGCAGCACCGCTGTCAGAAACCTTTTTTTTTGATAACCAGGTTTTTGAGCACTAGATTCCAACCCCAGAATCAAACACATCACTGACATTGCCCTGAAGCTTATCGATGTTGATCGACTATCAACAGGCAAGAGTCCTCTACAGGGAGGTGGTAATGCCCATGCCTATCAAATGTATCGAGGACACAATCATGTGAAAGGATGGTTTGGAAACCAGTTGAAGAAGTGCCGGACTTATTGCCACCCCAGACCCGGACGAGGGCAAAGCTCTTGAACTGACACTACTTTTTCTGTAATGTGATGTCTAGAAGTAGACTTGTGCGACGACCGGTCATTTGGAACCTCATCCAGGTGCAAGTTGTTGGCACAAATGGATTTTAGTACACTAGTGCGGTACCAAGTGTTTATGTTTTATGTGTCAACAGTTATATGACTTTTAGTCCTTATGACATGGTGCTTGTATAACAAGACTCTAGTGGTAGGAGATGTGTTTTAGGGATGAGAGGGAAGAAGAGGCTCCGTCCAGCCCTGTTACAGCTGCTGGTGTGACCCCGAGTCCCTGGTACCAACCACCTGCCATCATACAGTACAGTGAAGCATTCAAGCTCTACATCACCTGTTTACAACATGTATGTTTTTCTTTGAGTTTTATCTCACCTTAACATTATCAGTGGCAGCTTATGGGTCTTCTTCCATTGTCTATTCATCAGTCTGCCCGTTTGTTAGCCCTGAAACATATAACATCTTCTCCTGTCAACTTTATGTTTTGAAAAATTCAATATGGCTGCCACAGAGGTGCTTTCAACAGCCTTCACACCAATCTCTTCTCCTCAGAAACCATTTGACATTTCGTTTTCAAATTTTGACAGGAAGTTCAGAACATTCTTCTTCACAATGAAGTAAATGTAATATTTTTTTTTATTTTGAACAATTACTGAATGTTTTTGCACTGAGAGTATTCGTAATCAGTTGAATTTCCACCTTTGTCTTCCACATGCCTTCTGTACTTTTCATAATTTACACACCCTAAAGCAACCCAATATCATTTAAGGTTTGTATAATTGGTTGATTTGAATGTCAAGGTCACTTATGTAATTAGCATGCTTACTCCTTATAACCTCAATAACTGGAGATTTTTGCATACCATGAAGTAAAACTGCTTCACTTAAATACTTTAATAATTGAAATGGTAGGCATGCTTCTGTTCACCCAGCAGTGAATGGGTAGGATGGGATGGTAATGTGCCTGTGAACCTTTTGGCACCTCATACAGCAGTTTGGGTTGTATACTTCTCAGGGAGCTGAGAATGAAATGTGAGTGCACACTCATCCAAAGAACATAGTAGTAATGATGTAGTGCCTAGCCTAACCTGGGTGAAGAGAATTTGGTGCATTATTAATGGACATGTCATTGTCATACCCCCTACCTAAAAGGGCGAGTATATACCGGTTATACCAAGGAATTCTGTCTGTCTTCCATGGACATTCTTTTGTGCAACTTATAAATTCAAAAATTCTGCATAGATTCTTTTCAAACTTGGTAAACACTTTCTATCCCAATAGGAGTGCTAGGTTTGATTACAATATTTGGATTTTCTGAAAAAATACAGCTATTTTTCATTTTTTACTTAGAATGTGTTTACTTAAACGTTTGTACTGAATGGATTCCTTTCCAACTTAGTGAACACTTTCCATACTAATAGAAGAGATGAAGTGCAAAGTTTGATTTTGATGTGTGGATTTTCTGAGAAAATATGAATTGTTTCATGTTTTGAACATTCATGCGACCTATAACTTGAAAACAACTTTTAGGATTCTTTTCCAATTGGGGATACAGTTTCTAAGCACATAAAACAGGTGCAGTGTGAAGTTTCATGTCGATAAGTGGATTTTCTGAGAAAATATTGCTCTTTTTTTATGTTTTTAACTTAGAAATATGTTGGCGTCTAAGTCGGGGGTATTGGGTGCATTATTATTATTATTATTATTATTATTAGGGCTCCAAGCCGAAAGGCTGTAGAGCCCTATTGTAATCGTTCGATTTATTATTATTATTATTATTATTATTATTTATTATTATTATTATTATTTATTATTCCGCCGATTTTTGTACCTGCCCTAGCAAAATAACCACTAGCTCGATTTTGTTCAAATTTTGTGTGTGTTTGTAGACCATTGGGTACTAGTGCCCGCCAAAAAGCCAAGGCCGTAGGCCCAAAGGCCAAGGGCAGATAACTGAAAAACAAGTATTTTTTGACGATATATTTTGCCCTGTTGCTCCACAACCGTTTGTCCGTTTACTTTCAAACCTTGCATGTATCTACTGCTTCAGTTGCTTGATAATTTTTGTTCTTTGACTTTGGTCATTGATCACGTGGTTTGGCAGCCATATTGGATTCAAGGTTTTGCCAGGGTTTTTTGGGCACCTGTCTTCAAATACTATCTCCTCTGAATCCACTGCATGAAATGATTTCAAACTTTCTGAGAATTGTCTCCATACAGAACACAACAAATTAGCATAGCCATTTTTCGATATCTTTTGTAGTTGCAGCCATATTTGATTTTGATTTTGATCATTTTTTTCACCGAAATTTTACTTTTAAGATCATAGCTTGTAAGGTTCTTGACAGAAACTATTGAAAGTTTGCATGAAACTTTGAGACTATATGCAGCTCATTTGGTCCTGGGTTGCATACTGAAAGCACCACTGCTTGGTGTGGTATTATTCGATTTAAGTAAAAAAATCAG
The DNA here is from genome assembly GCF_022045235.1 of Haliotis cracherodii. Taxonomy (NCBI): domain Eukaryota; kingdom Metazoa; phylum Mollusca; class Gastropoda; order Lepetellida; family Haliotidae; genus Haliotis; species Haliotis cracherodii. The sequence continues at coordinate 49,155,838 of NW_027266275.1, read as the reverse complement.
ACTTGAGTACAAATACTGAAGGAAGCGCCTCATAAATCTACTATAAACCCCCATTCACTGGCTTTGCAGATACCCTCACGTTCTCCACAGCCTTGTTCAATATTATGTTTACTACCCTTGACGACCAGAGTTAGAATTGGCCTTTTTCAACCTATGCTTGTCTCAAGAGGCAACTATGCTTGTCACAGGAGGCGACTAATCGAATCGGGTGGTCCGACTCGCTTCAGACATGATTCTTCATTTCTCAATTGCCAATTGCTACGGTACCTTATTTTTGACAGCGTTGTTTAAAGCAAACCATTTGCGGATTAGGATATGGTCGAGGTCGGAAATTGGTTTAGTACACTCTGGGAAACTGTGGCACTCGTAAATTTGGTAGCGGCAATGTCCTGCAAACCGTGACTATCTTTTGACGGAGTTGGTACAAGCAAACTATATGCGGATTCGAACATGGTCGAAGTCAAACATGGGTTAAGAACACACTGGGACACATGTGGTGATGTCTCACAAGCGGTTCATTACATTTGATGGCGTTTGTACAACCAAACCATTTGGGGATTCGAACATGGTCGAGGTCAAACATGGGTTAAGAACACACTGGGACACGTGTGGTGATGTCTCACAAGCGGTTCATTACATTTGATGGCATTGGTACAACCAAACCATTTGGGGATTCGAACATGGTCGAGGTCAAACATGGGTTAAGAACACACTAGGACACGTGTGGTGATGTCTCACAAGCGGTTCATTACATTTGATGGCATTGGTACAACCAAACCATTTGGGGATTCGAACATGGTCGAGGTCAAACATGGGTTAAGAACACACTAGGACACGTGTGGTGATGTCTCACAAGCGGTTCATTACATTTGATGGCGTTGGTACAACCAAACCATTTGGGGATTCGAACATGGTCGAGGTCAAACATGGGTTAAGAACACACTAGGACACGTGTGGTGATGTCTCACAAGCGGTTCATTACATTTGATGGCATTGGTACAACCAAACCATATGCGGATTCGAACATGGTCGAAGTCAAACATGGGTTAAGAACACACTGGGACACGTGTGGTGATGTCTCACAAGCGGTCTACTACATTTGATGGCGTTGGTACAACCAAACCAATTTGGGATTCGAACATGGTCGAAGTCAAACATGGGTTAAGAACACACTGGGACACATGTGGATGTCATGCAAGCAGTTCATTACATTTGATGGCATTGGTACAACCAAACCATTTGAGGATTCGAACATGGTCGAAGTTGGAAATTGGTTTAAACATCCTGGGACACCCAGGTCAATGTAGTAGTGGTGATGTCTCACAAGAGGTTCTTTACATTTGACGGCGCTGGTACAGGTAAACCCTTTGAGGATTCGAATATATGAACGAGGTGGGAAACAGGTTTTAGCACTTTATCTCAACAATGCGACAGGAACCCGGGGCCCGGAGGAACGCAGAACGATAATCCATTTGACTTGAGCCCAACTGACAAAGAAGTTACGGCCTGTTAAAGAGTCACCAAGCCGAAAGGCTGAAGAGTCCCAGTGTTAGCGTTTGATTTAATATTATTATTATTCCGCCGATTTTTGTACCAGAGCTAGAAAAATAACCACTGGCTCGATTATGTTCACATTTTGTGTGTGTATGTGGACCGGTGGGTACTGGTGCCCGCCCAAATCCCAAGGCCGTAGGCCCAAAGGCCAAGGGCAGATAACTAAAAGAAGAGAATATTTTGAAGATGTATTTCGCCCTATTGCTCCACAACCGCTTATCCGATTACGTTGAAACCTAGCATGTATCTGCTGCTTAAGCTGCTTGACATTTTTTGTTCTTTGACTTTGGTCATTGGTCACATGGTTTGGCAGCCATATTGGATTCAAGGTTTTTACAGTGTTTTTAGGGTACCTGTCTTCAAATGCAAACAACTTTGAGTCCACTGCATGAAATGCTTTCAAACTTTCTGATAATTGTCTCCATACATAACGCATCAAATGTTAATAGCCGATTTTGGATATCTTTTTTAGTTACGGTCGTATCGAATTTTGATTTTGATCATATTTTTCAACGAAATTTTGCTTTGAAGATCATATCTTGTAAGGTTCTCCACAGAAACTATTGCAAGTTTACATGAAGTTAGTGTGCCATATGCATCTCATTTATTGTTATTGGTTGTATGCTAAAAGTAACACCGCTTGGTGGTAATATTTGATCAATACTTTGGACACCCCTGGAACACGGCAATTTCGTAGCGGCGATTTCCGGTGACATCTTTTGACAGAGTTGGTACATGCAAACCCTTTATGGATTCGAACATGTTCGAGATCGGGAATGGTTTTAGAACAGACCTGGACGCTCTGGCACACACCAATTTCCTTGCGACAATACCCTGCAAGTGGTGCCTACATTTGACGGAGTTGGTTCAAGGAAACCCTTTGAGGATTCGAACATGGATGTTTGGGCACAGTGTTACTTGGAGCCCGCCATTGCTGCTTGCAGCTTTAATTATTATTATTATTATTATTATTAGGGCTCCAAGCCGAAAGGCTGTAGAGCCCTATTGTAATCGTTCGATTTGTTATTATTATTTATTATTATTATTATTATTTATTATTCCGCCGTTTTTTGTACCAGGCCTAGCAAAATAACCACTTGCCTGATTGTGTTCAAATTTTGTATGTGTATGTGGACCGTTGGGTACTAGTGCCCGTCAAAAACCCAAGGCCGTAGGCCTAATGGCCAAGGGCGGATAACTGAAAAACAAGTATTTTTTGACGATATATTTTGCCCTGCTGCTCCACAACCGTTTGTCCGTTTACTTTCAAACCTTGCATGTATCTGCTGCTTCAGTTCTTTGATATTATTTGTTCTTTGACTTTGGTCATTGGTCACGTGGTTTGGCAGCCATATTGGATTCAAGGTTTTGCCAGGGTTTTTTGGGCACCTGTCTTCAAATACTATCTCCTCTGAATCCACTGCATGAAATGATTTCAAACTTTCTGAGAATTGTCTCCATACAGAACACAACAAATTAGCATAGCCGTTTTTTTATATCTTTTTTAGTTGCGGCCATATTGGATTTTGATTTTGATAAATTTTTTCACCAAAATTTTACTTTAAAGATCATATGTTGTAAGGTTCTCCACAGAAACTATTGAAAGTTTGCATGAAGATTTGATACTATATGTACCTCATTTTGTTCTGGGTTGCATACTGAAAGCACCACCGCTTGGTGGTATTACTTGATTTTAGTAAAAAAAATTGAGTACAAATTGACTTGAGTACAAATACTGAAGGAAGCGCCTCATAAATCTACTATAAACCCCCATTCACTGGCTTTGCAGATACTCAAGCATTCTCCAGTCTTGTTCAATATTATGTGTACTACCCTTGACGACCAGAGTTAGAATTGGCCTTTTTCAACTATGCTTGTCACAGGAGGCGACTAATCGGATCGGGTGGTCAGACTTGCTGACTTGATTCTTCATTTCTCAATTGCCAATTACTACGGTACCTTATTTTTGACAGCGTTGTTAAAAGCAAACCATTTGCGGATTAGAATATGGGTAACTGTGGCACACGCCAATTTGGTAGCAGAAATGTCCTGAAAACGGTGACTATCTTTTGACGGAGTTGGTACAACCAAACCATGTGCAGATTCGAACATGTTTGAAGTCAAACTTGGGTTAAGAATACACTGGGACACATGCCATGATGTCTCACAAGCGGTTTATTACATTTAACGGCATTGGTACAACCAAACCATTTGGGGATTCGAACATGGCCGAAGTCAAACATGGGTTAAGAACACACTGGGACACGTGTGGTGATGTCTCACAAGCGGTTCATTACATTTGATGGAGTTGGTACAAGCAAACCATATGGGGATTCGAACATGGTCGAAGTCAAACATGGGTTAAGAACACACTAGGACACGTGTGGTGATGTCTCGCAAGCAGTTCCTTACATTTGATGGCGTTGGTACAAGCAAACCATTTGAGGATTCGAACAGGGTCGAAGTTGGAAATTGGTTAAAACATCCTGGGACACCCAGGCACATGTGAATTTAGTAGTGGTGATGTCTCACAAGAGGTTCCTTACATTTGACGGCGTTGGTACAGGTAAACCCTTTGAGGATTCGAATATATGAACGAGGTGGGAAACAGGTTTTAGCACTTTATCTCAACAATGCGACAGGAACCCGGGGCCCGGAGGAACGCAGAACGCTAATCCATTTGACTTGAGCCCAACTGACAAAGAAGTTACAGCGTGTTGAAGAGTCACCAAGCCGAAAGGCTGAAGAGTCCCAGTGTTAGCGTTTGATTTAATATTATTATTATTCCGCCGATTTTTGTACCAGAGCTAGAAAAATAACCACTTGCTCGATTATGTTCACATTTTGTGTGTGTATGTGGACCTTTGGGTACTAGTGCCTGCCAAAATCCCAAGACCGTAGGCCCAAAAGCCAAGGGCAGATAACTAAAAGAACAGAATATTTTGAAGATGTATTTCGCCCTATTGCTCAGCAACCGCTTGTCCGATTACGCTGAAACCTTGCATGTATCTGCTGCTTGAGCTGCTTGACATTTTTTGTTCTTTGACTTTGGTCATTGGTCACATGGTTTGGCAGCCATATTGGCTTCAAGGTTTTCACAGTGTTTTTAGGGTACCTGTCTTCAAATGCAAACAACTTTGAGTCCACTGCATGAAATGCTTTCAAACTTTCTGATAATTGTCTCCATTCATAACGCATCAAAAGTTAATAGCCGATTTTGGAATTCTTTTTTAGTTACGGTCGTATTGAATTTTGATTTTGATCATATTTTCAAAGAAATTTTGCTTTAAAGATCATATCTTATAAGGTTCTCCACAGAAACTATTGCAAGTTTACATGAAGTTAGTGTGCCATATGCATCTCATTTATTGTTATTGGTTGTATGCTAAAAGTAACACCGCTTGGTGGTAATATTTGATCAATGCTTGGGACACCCCTGGAACACGCCAATTTCGTAGCGGCGATTTCCGGTGACATCTTTTGACAGAGTTGGTACAAGCCAACCCTTTATGGATTCGAACATGTTCGAGGTCGGGAATGGTTTCAGAACAGACCTGGACACCCTGGCACACGCCACATTTCCTTGCGACGATACCCTACAAGTGGTGCCTACATTTGACGGAGTTGGTTCAAGTAAACCCTTTGAGGATTCGAACATGGATGTTTGGGGACAGTGTTACTTGGAGCCCGTCATTGCTGCTTGCAGCTTTAATTATTATTATTATTATTATTATCCCTGAAACAAAGAGACTTTCTGAAGAATATCCCTGAAACAGAGGGACTTTCTGTAGAATATCCCTGAAACAAGAGAGACTTTCTGTAGAATATCCCTGAAACAGAGAGACTTTCTGTAGAATATTCCTGAAACAAGAGAGACTTTCTGAAGAATATCCCTGAAACAGAGAGACTTTCTGTAGAATATCCCTGAAACAGAGAGACTTTCTGTAGAATATTCCTGAAACAAGAGAGACTTTCTGTAGAATATCCCTGAAACAGAGAGACTTTCTTTAGAATATCCCTGAAACAGAGAGACTTTCTGAAGAATATTCCTGAAACAGAGACTTTCTGAAGAATATCCCTGAAACAGAGAGACTTTCTGTAGAGTATCCCTGAAACAGAGAGACTTTCTGAAGAATATCCCTGAAACAGAGAGACTTTCTGTAGAATATCCCTGAAACAGAGACTTTCTGTAGAATATCCCTGAAACAGAGAGACTTTCTGAAGAATATCCCTGAAACAGAGAGACTTTCTGAAGAATATTCCTGAAACAAGAGAGACTTTCTGAAGAATATCCCTGAAACAGAGAGACTTTCTGTAGAATATCCCTGAAACAGAGAGACTTTCTGTAGAATATCCCTGAAACAGAGAGACTTTCTGTAGAATATCCCTGAAACAGAGAGACTTTCTGTAGAATATCCCTGAAACAGAGAGACTTTCTGAAGAATATCCCTGAAACAGAGAGACTTTCTGTAGAATATCCCTGAAACAGAGAGACTTTCTGTAGAATATCCCTGAAACAGAGAGACTTTCTGAAGAATATCCCTGAAACAGAGAGACTTTCTGAAGAATATTCCTGAAACAAGAGAGACTTTCTGAAGAATATCCCTGAAACAGAGAGACTTTCTGTAGAATATTCCTGAAACAAGAGACTTTCTGTAGAATATCCCTGAAACAGAGAGACTTTCTGAAGAATATTCCTGAAACAAGAGAGACTTTCTGAAGAATATCCCTGAAACAGAGAGACTTTCTATAGAATATTCCTGAAACAAGAGACTTTCTGAAGAATATCCCTGAAACAGAGAGACTTTCTGTAGAATATCCCTGAAACAGAGAGACTTTCTGAAGAATATCCCTGAAACAGAGAGACTTTCTGTAGAATATCCCTGAAACAGAGAGACTTTCTTTAGAATATCCCTGAAACAGAGAGACTTTCTGTAGAATATCCCTGAAACAAGAGAGACTTTCTGAAGAATATCCCTGAAACAGAGAGACTTTCTGTAGAATATCCCTGAAACAGAGAGACTTTCTGTAGAATATCCCTGAAACAGAGAGACTTTCTGAAGAATATCCCTGTAGGTAGTGGTAGTCAACATTGGGCCTGTAGGTAGTGGTAGTCAACATGTGGCCTGTAGGTAGTGGTAGTCAACATGTGGCCCGTAGGAAGTGGGGGGCCTGTAGGTAATGGTAGTCAACATGTGGCCTGTAGGTAGTGGGGGGCCTGTAAGTAGTGGTAGTCAACATGTAGCCTGTTGGAAGTGGGGGGCCTGTAGGTAGTGGTAGTCAACATGTGGCCTGTAGGTAATGGGGGGCCTGTAGGTAGTGGTAGTCAACAACTGGCCTGTAGGAAGTGGGGGGCCTGTAGGTAGTGGTTGTCAACATGTGGCCTGTAGGTAGTGGGGGGGGGGGGGGGGGCTGTAGGTAGTGGTAGTCAACATGTGGCCTGTAGGTAGTGGTATTCAACATGTGGCCTGTAGGTAGTTGTAGTCAACATGTGGCCTGTAGGTAGTGGGGGGCCTGTAGGTAGTGGTAGTCAACATGTAGCCTGTAGGTAGTTGTAGTCAACATGTTGCCTGTAGGTAGTGGTAGTCAACATGTGGCCTGTAGGTAGTGGCAGTCAACCTTTGGCCTGTAGGTAGTGGGGGGCCTGTAAGTAGTGGTTGTCAACATGTGACCTGTAGGTAGTGGCAGTCAACATGGGGCCTGTAGGTAGTTGTAGTCAACATGTGGCCTGTAGGTAGTGGGGGGCCTGTAGGTAGTGGTAGTCAACATGTAGCCTGTAGGTAGTTGTAGTCAACATGTTGCCTGTAGGTAGTGGTAGTCAACATGTGGCCTGTAGGTAGTGGCAGTCAACCTTTGGCCTGTAGGTAGTGGGGGGCCTGTAAGTAGTGGTTGTCAACATGTGACCTGTAGGTAGTGGCAGTCAACATGGGGCCTGTAGGTAGTGGTAGTCAACATGTGGCCTGTAGGTAGTCGGTGGCCTGTAGGTTGTGGTTGTCAACATGTGGCCTGTAGATAGTGGTAGTCAACATGTGGCCTGTAGATAGTGGTAGTCAACATGTGGCCTGTAGATAGTGGCAGTCAACATGTGACCTGTAGGTAGTGGCAGTCAACATGTTACCTGTAGGTAGTGGCAGTCAACATGTTACCTGTAGGTAGTGGTAGTCAACATGTGGCCTGTAGGTAGTGGTAGTCAACATGTGGCCTGTAGGTAGTGGTAGTCAACATGTGGGCTGTAGGAAGTGGGGGGCTGTAGGTAGTGGTAGTCAACATGTAGCCTGTAGATGGTGGTAGTCAACATGTTGCCTGTAGGTAATGGTAGTCAACATGTAGCCTGTAGGTAGTGGTAGTCAACATGTAGCCTGTAGGTGGTGGTAGTCAACATGTGGCCTGTAGGTAATGGTAGTCAACATGTGGCCTGTAAACATGCTGGATTGAACAAATGTTTAAGCGCTTTTTGTACACACTGGTTATTTTTACCCATGTTTGCGATAGTTCCATGTCACCATGGGCACCAAACAGGGTTTCTTAAGTCTGTTATTTCAATATTTCTAGGAGTTGGACTGGCATGTACTGAAGTGTGTCTTGGAACATCTCCCTTTAGTCCTGCAGAATAAGACCCTGATTCTGACCACCACAGACAACATGGTGGCGACTCTCTGTCATCGTCTTTGTGCCATGGTAAGTAAGTCCCTGATCCCACCACCACATACAACTTGGTGGCTACATTCTGTCATCTCTGTCCTGGTAGAACGCCATCCAACCACCACAGACAACGTGGTGGCCATGTTCCGTCATCATCTATCTCATGGTAGACCCCCCATCCAACCACCACAGACAACATGGTGGCCATGTTCCGTCATCATCTATCTCATGGTAGACCCCCCACCCCTCTACCACAGACAACATGGTGGCCATGTTCCGTCATCATCTCTGTCCTGGTAGACCCCCCATCCCTCAACCACAGACTACGTGGTGGCCATGTTCCGTCATCATCTCACTCATGGTAGACCCCCCATCCCTCTACCACAGACAACATGGTGGCCATGTTCCGTCATCATCTCTGTCCTGGTAGACCCCCCATCCCTCAACCACAGACAACGTGGTGGCCATGTTCCGTCATCATCTCTGTCCTGGTAGACCCCCCATCCTTCAACCACAGACAACATGGTGGCCATGTTCTGTCATCATCTCTCTCAAGGTAGACCCCCATCCCTCAACCACAGACAACGTGGTGGCCATGTTCCTTCATCATCTCTGTCCTGGTAGACCCCCCATCCCTCTACCACAGACAACATGGTATCCATGTTCCGTCATCATCTCTCTCATGGTAGACCCCCCATCCCTCTACCACAGACAACATGGTGGCCATGTTCCGTCATCATCTCTGTCCGAGTGGGACCCCCATCCCTCTACCACAGACAACATGGTGGCCATGTTCCGTCATCATCTCTTTCAGGGTAGACCCCCCATCCCTCTACCATAGACAACATGATGGCCATGTTCCGTCATCATCTCTGTCCTGGTAGACCCCCCACACCTCTACCACAGACAACATGGTAGCCATGTTCCGTCATCATCTCTGTCCGAGTGGGACCCCCATCCCTCTACCACAGACAACATGGTGGCCATGTTCTGTCATCATCTCACTCATGGTAAACCCCTCACACCTCTTCCACAGACAATATGGTGACCATGTTCCGTCATCATCTCTGTCCTGGTAGACCCCCCACACCTCTACCACAGACAACATGGTAGCCATGTTCCGTCATCATCTTTCTCATGGTAGAAACCCCATCCCTCTGCCACAGACAATATGGTGGCCATGTTCCGTCATCATCTCTGTCCTGGTAGACCCCCATCCCACCACCACAGACAATGTGTTGGCCATGTTATGTCATCATCTATCTCATGGTAGACCCCCCATCCCTCTGCCACAGAGTGAGTGAGTGAGTGAGTTGGGTTTTACGCCGCTTTTAACAGTATTCCAGTTATATCACGGCGTGTTAGCTTAATGTGGGAGGAAAGCCCGAAGTGATGCAGGTCTCAGACGTTTACCACTTCGGTGAAACCCACAAGCACGGGTATGGTGCTGACAAACCTAGAAACATAATCGGGGCGAACCGGGATTCGAACCCTCAATCATAGGTTTCTGGCGTGCCCAAGGGACGCAACTCGGCACAGCGAATTGCGGCGCCTTAGATGACTGGGCCACCCGTGCCCCCCTCTACCACAGACAACATGGTAGCCATGTTCCGTCATCATCTCTCTCATGGTAGACCTACATCCCTCTACTACAGACAATGTGGTTGCAATGTTCCGTCATCAACTCTCTCATGGTAGACCACCATCCCTCTACCACACACAACATCTTTTGTTGTTATCTTGATTCTAAATGGAGTGTTATGAGCAATACCAACTTTTTTGTTGGCAGGTAAATGACAGGTCTTTGGGATTTCTTGAGAAACTACAGAGGTTACCATCCAAATTGACACGATCGGACTTCCATTCCTATGTGTTTCCTGTGCTGGCTACCATGGTCACCTACCATGATTACCTGGACAGAAATGGACAGGTAGGTCACAGACTGTCATCTCTTCAATAACTATTGCGTAAGGTTGTAATCCCTTTGTAAACCCTTTTCTTTTGATACTATTTATAATGTTTTAGTAAGGTGTAAGGCCATTAATCTGTCAGGTGTCTTGTCATAAGTGTTTATCAGTGGAAAAGCAACCTCCATGCTTGTCTTGTTGAATATGCTGCAGAAAGAGCTGCTGAAGTGCCTGGAGTTTGGCCTGGTGTCCAAGTGTGCCAAGACGTGTGTGAGTGCTCTGCGTATTTCGGCCCTGGAGATGCAGGAGGTTATGATGAGGTTGCTGCCCTCTGTGTTGCTGTCTCTCTCCAAGATCTCGGCCACAATGTCCATGGCCATTCCTGTCCTAGCTTTTCTATCAAGTAAGCCATATGTTTTCATTATCTCCAGTACTAGAACATGTAAAAGTCGGTAATTGTTTTCATTCCACCAACTGTCGTGGTAGAATTGTGTAACTGGTATTTCATCATCAGGATGTCTAGCAACATTGTGTAACTGGTATTGGTTCATGAGGATGTCTAACAACATTGTGTAACTAGGTTTGGTTCAAGGGGATGTCTAGCAACTTTGTGTAACTTGTATTTCTTCATGAGGATGTCTAACAACATTGTGTAACTAGTTTTGGTTCAAGGGGATGTCTAGAAACATTGTGTAACTGGTATTTTTTCATGGGGATGACTTACAACATTGTGGAACTGGTATTTTTTCATGGGGATGTCTAGTAACATTGTGGAACTAGTATTGGTTCATGGTGGTGTCAAGCAACATTGTGAAACTGGTGTTTCTTCATGGGGATATCTAGCAACAATGTGTGGCTGGTATGTCTTCATGGGGATGTATAGCAACATTTTTGGAACTGGTATGTTTTCATGGGGATGCCAAGCAACATTGTGGAACTAGTATTGGTTCATGGGAATGTCTAGCCACAGTGTGTGGCTGGTATTTCTTCATGGGGATGTCTAGCAACAATGTGTGGCTGGTATTTCTTCATGGGGATGTCTAGCAACATTGTGGAACTAGTATTTCTTCATGGGGATGTCTAGCAACATTGTGTAACTAGTATTGGTTCATGGGGATGTCTAGAAACATTGTGGAACTGGTATTTCTTCATGGGGATGTCTAGCAACATTGTGGAACTAGTTTTGGTTCAAGGGGATGTCTAGCAACATTGTATAACTGGTATTTCTCCATCGGGATGTCTAGCCACAATGTGTGCCTAGTATTTGTTGATGGGGATGTCAAGCAAAATTGTTGAACTGGTATTTCTTCATGGGGATGTCTAACAACATTGTGGAACTAGTTTTGGTTCATGGGGATGTCTAGAAACATTGTGTAACTGGTATTTTTTCATGGGGATGACTTGTAACATTATGGAACTAGTATTGGTTCATGGGGGTGTCAAGCAACATTGTGAAACTGGTGTTTCTTCATGAGGATTTCTAGCAACAATGTGTGGCTGGTATGTCTTCATGGGGATGTATAGCAACATTTTTGGAACTGGTATGTTTTCATGGGGATGTCTAGCAACAATGTGTGGCTGGTATTTCTTCATGGGGATGTCTAGCAACAATGTTGCACTGGTATTTCTTCATGGGGATGTCTAGAAACATTGTGGAACTAGTATTGGTTCATGGAGATGTCTAGCAACATTGTGGAACTGGTATTATTTCATTGGGTCGTCTAGTAACATTGTGTAACTAGTATTGGTTCATGGGGATGTCTGGCAACATTGTTGAACTGGTATTTTTTCATGTGGATGTCTAGCAACATTGTGTGGCTGGTATTTCTTCATTCGGATGTCTAGCAACATTGTGGTACTGGTATCTGTTCATGGGGATGTCTAGCAACAATGTATGGCTGGTATATCTTCATGGGGATGTCAAGAAACATTGTGGAACTAGTATTTGTTCATAAGATGTCTAGCAACAATGTGTGGCTGGTATTTGTTCATGGGGACGTCAAGAAACATTGTGTAGCTGGTATTTTTTCATGGGGATGTCTGCCAACATTGTGGACCTAGTATTGGTTCATGGGGATGTCAAACAAATGTGGAACTGGTATTTCTTCATGAGCATGTCTAACTACATTGTGTAACTAGTATTGGTTCATTGGGGTGTCTAGGAACATTGTGGAACTGGTATTTCTTCTTTGGGATGTCTAGCCACAATGTGTGCCTAGTATTTGTTGATGGGGATGTCAAGCAAAATTGTTGAACTGGTATTTCTTCATGGGGATGTCTAACAACATTGTGGAACTGGTATTTTTTCATGGGGACGTCTAGTAACATTGTGGAACTAGTATTGGTTCATGGGGATGTCTAGTAACATGGTGGAACTAGTATTGGTTCATGGGGATGTCTAGTAACATTGTGGAACTAGTAATTCTTCATGGGGATGTCTAGCAACATTGTGGAACTGGTATGTTTTCATAACATTACTATATTTTCTCAATGCGAAAATTGTTAGAAATCTCATTTTGACAGATCTTTAAGAATTTTCTTATTAGAAACCACAAGGTTCAGAGAGATGAAACTGTAGGATGTAGGACTATAAACTATTGGACTATGTGGAAAGTATTTAAACATCATTATCTTGACAACCAAATGGCTGAAGGAGCTGATATGCTGTTAGGATACATAGAGCTACAGCAGGTTTCAGATGTAATCAGGGCATTTAGATGAAACTTTCTTTTCTCATCAAAAACAGAAATCTGACATCAGTGCTTGAGCAGAAACTTTGAGTAAATGATGATTACAGGTATAAGTTTCTTTTAATATCATCAACACTCAATTCATTCCCTTTGTTAGTGTGCAAAAATAAACTATTGCACATATCAATAACTGCCATAATTCCTACAAATATCCTACCTCTATTACATCATAGCCATAAAATCCCATTTTGGCAATAATCACACTATAAAATCTTTAGATTTTTAAACAGACGTCCTCTTCACTGCCAATTATCCCACAGTTTTGAGGTAAACACAATTCCTTGTCAAACTGCATCTGCGCATGCGCAAGGCGAAAAAACATCACTTTTTTCCCGTGTGTGTTGGATCAACAAGCAAAAGTTTTTGCTCATCAATCCAAACACGTTTTCGGATAATAATTCACAGCTAGTATAGATCTAAAAGATTACAACAGTCAACCTACGATCATCATTGGATGTAGCAGACAATCTACGATCGTCAAGTTTTTGCAGCAGACGAACGTCGTCAGTCAATCTTCCTGGAATGGTGATATCGCAGTTGAGAGATAACCATATACCACGTGATGCCGTTTCACCCCAGTGGCAAGAGCCTCGGGGTTACGGCCGAGAGGATTTTACAGGCGCTTCTCAAGATTGTACGTGCGCTTCTCAGGAGGTTGCTGATATTTTAAACCAAATGACTACTCATTTAAAGATATTATCTGTGAAATTCATCAATTGATCCCATCTGTAAAGCCTCCAAGCAATGAGGCAGAGGATCCATTGCTAATTGAAAGATCTGGTTATGAAAATCCTGTAGAAAAGAGGGAAGGTTTTCTTACATTTCCATATCCATCATTCACTGAAAATGTGGTCACAAAAATGAATGTGGGTTTAAATGCCTCTACCAGTAGAGCTTTTAGCATTCCTTATCCTCTTCAAGGGAGACAATTGATAATTGAATATTTTAATCTGGTCAGACACCCAAATACCAAAATGAATGTTGAGATGAACAAATTCAAAGAATTTGACAGTGTTAACAAACAGATGATAAATATATGAAGACATGTACTTCTCCCTGTTAACTGTGAGGAATTTATTGGCCAACCTTGTGACACAAAAGTTGAGATGAATTTGGAACAAGTTGGTTTCATTCATAGTGGACCCGTGAAGATTCCGGGGTAGAATAGGTCTTCAGCAACCCATGCTTGGTGACTATGCTTGTCGTAAAAGGCGACTAACGGGATGGGGTGGTCAGGCTCGCTGACTTGGTTGATGCATGTCAATGATCCCAATTGCGTGGGTCGATGCTCATGATATTAATCACTGAATTGTCTGGTCCAGACTCGATTATTTACAGACCGCCGTCATATAGCTGGAATATTGTTGAGTGTGTTAAACAACAAACCAACCAAACAAATCATTCATAGTGCGCTGGATAACATACTGAAGATGCATGAAGATCTGCAATCTGCACAGGTATGGATGTCCACACAGTTCCTGCTTACTCAACGAAATCATCTTATTCAACAGGTTAGATCTCAGACCCACTAAGACGAAGTTTGATGTCTCAGTCGATATTGGCGCCCCAGTTTTTCAACGGCAGACTAGCCTCTGTAATTGATGAGATTTCACGCACCACTAATCAGAGATTCCAAAACTCCACTATCTCATTGGCATCTAAGCTTAATGAAAAGCGGTTGGCTGACATGTTATGTCAGGACGTGAGTCTTCTCGTGCCTCCACTTGGAAAAGCTCATCCCGTTCAAGACCAAGCCGAGGGAGACATGAGTCCCAAAGAAGCAGAGGTCGTGGTCAGTCCTATACCAGAGGAAGAGGTAACCGCTGTTCTTGACTCTCTACATCCAAGAATCTCTCAGCCAAACCCTGTCGACCTTGCTATGTTAATGGACCTCGATTACCGGTTACCCAAGTTCATCTTCGCCTACCGCAGGACCAGTCGGCGGTCGTCTGTCATTATACGCTGAAAATTGGAAGTAAATTACGGACGGCCCTTGGCTAATCGAAGTGGTAAAAAGAGGGTACAAACTCCATTTCCAACAGTGTCCGGAGCTTGTAGTCCACCCCAAAGGATGACGTTTTCATCTAGTAGGGGCCAAGTTAGCAGTCGCAACTTTGTCTATACGAAAACTGCTAGACAAATCAGCATCTTACAAAAGTCAGACACTACAAAGGGGTTTTACTATCCAGTTTTTCTGGTCCCCAAAAAGAACTCTACAAAGATGCACATGATAATAGACCTAAAGGTACTCAACAGAGACTACCTAGTACGTCCACCGAAGTTTCAAATGGAATCAGTAAAAAAGTTACACGATTCCCTCAAACTAGGAGATTGGCTAGTCAGTCTGGACCTACAGGATGCCTACCTGCATGTACCTATTCACCCGAGTTGTCGACCCTACCTACACTTTGCAGTAAACGGTCTAAGGTTCGCATTCAACATGCTTCCATTCGGAATATCAATAGCACCATGGCTATATAGACGATTCCCTCTCAGCCGATCAAGAATCATTGCAGATAAAAGCAGAACGCAATATTTCTGATTCAGCTTCTATCTCACTTGGGTTTCCTGGTACATCCCGTCAAGTCAGAATTAATACCAACTCAAGACATCATGTACATAGGGGCGAGGTTTCAACTTTCAAAAGGCATTTTACAACCTCCAGAGGACAGATATATAAGAGCTATAGAGAAGATTCAGATTGCTCGCGACCAACCCAGCAGGTCACGTCGTTGGTGGATGTCTTGCCTAGGCACACTGACATCACTCCAAGATCTTACTTACAGACCTCAGTTACGTCCACTACAAGCGTGGATGAACACCACCAGAAATATGGATCTGGAAGACACAATACAACCTCCTCACAGCCAACTATCAGAAGTACAATGGCGTCAAAGCGTCATGTCAGGCATCCCTCTCATGTTCCTCCCACCGTGGACATATGGACGACGTCACAATCCAAGGAACGTGGTCAAATCAAGACAAAAAATTACACATACCGTATTCGACCCAATAAGCGCCCAGGGCCAGGCGGGGACGCGCTTATTGGGACATGGGCGCTTATTGGGTTGAATACGGTAAATTGTCTGGAAATGAGAGCTATTCTCTAAGTGAAGGCAAGGGCCGATCTACAACACCACTTGTCGGTACTGATAGCTGAAACAACACCACGGTGGTAGCATACATACAACATCAAGGGGGCACAAGATCAGCACTTTTGTTGAGGGAGGTTACGCTTTTATTTGCCTTGGCAGACTCAGTAATTTGCAGGATAGAACATACTGAACATACTTGCAGACTGCCTATCCCGGAGAAACAAGATTGTACCCACGGAATGGACTCTCCACCCCGAGGTTTTCAAGTGGATAACCTCGACGTCGGATACCTCTCACCAGGACTTGTTTACCACATGCCTTAACCATCGACTTCCCATTTACGTCAGCCCAGTCCCAGATCCATTAGCCCTCCAGGTCGACGCCCTATCCATGAGTTTGCAGGGGATGTTCGCCTATGCTTTCCCTCCTTGGTCTCTCTTGGACAGAGTAATAAGGAAGATCGAGGACACACATAGGCGCGGCGTTGTTGACCAGGGACTGGTAGGTCCAAGAATCGGCCACAGTTTTATACCCACTACAGTTCGTGACAGTTCGTGCATTTTTGATTACCCACATATTCAGATCCCAGAAAGTACACAAAATAAGGTGAGTTAGCCTTTACACTATGTCAACTAGGTTGGACGGATCATTGGCTAACATCTGGGATCATAGATCATAAGGTGATAGGGTTATTACATTATTAGTCGCTCGGCGTAACATGTATAACTACCTGAGGTGTCGTCGTGGAAGACTTCAGAACCGGAATCACGTAAAAGTATGTCAATATCATACCTGAGGTGAGATAAGTATATATGCTGGTGGCTATAGAGCAACAAGTATATATCTACGTCACAATGAAAGATTAACAGGAAGTGACGTCATAGATGTCCTCAGAACCGAAAGTGACGTCAGAAAGGTCATCAAAACCAGAGAGAAACATAAAAAATGAGGTCATATATCACTAAAAACAGGTAACAGTTATGAGGTCAGTTAAAACGGGAAGGACACCACAGGTGCCAAGTCTTCTTCAGCTTTGCCAAGGGTGAAATCAGGAAGTCTGGCATTGGTTCATACCCTGTTGCGCCTCTGTTTCCCTTACTTCACTGCTGCCAATTGTCCGGGAGTACTAGATGACAGATCCCACCTGTCCCTCTGGTACATACTGGCTATGATGTAATAGAGGTAGGATAATCGTAGGAATTATCAAACAATGGTTGTCATAGTGTATAATTCTAAGAATACTACCTCTATTACACTAGGCAGTAGTCCCTCCCACCTCCCAAATATATCTTACATCTAGTCGAATAAGGTTATTGGAAAAAAGTGATATTTTCCTGCCTTGCGCATGCACTGATGCAGTTTGACAAGGGATTGGGTTTACCTCAAAACTGTGGGATAATTGCAAGTGAAGAGGACGTCTGTTGAAAAATCTAAAGATTTTATAGTGTGATTATTGCCAAAATGGGAATTTATGTCTATGATGTAATAGAGGTAGTATTCTTAGAATATTACACAGTGATAACTATTGTTTGATATTAGATGTCAGGATACTTGTTTGTTGCCATAACAGTAAGGTTTAGTATTGCATGAGGCCATACCATCCTCTCATCACCAGTCAAAAGTGCATACTACACAACCAGTTCACAGCAGTGCGTTCTTTGCTTGATATCTAATAATCTTAAGATACAACTAACTTTTAATGGAGCATCAGAACAGCACCTTGATGTCCGTTTTGTTTTGTCAACATATTTTATTGAGTAGAATGGAAGAAGTATTTTATCACATGGATGTTTCAGGCATTGTCAGGCTGCCCAATCTTTATGCGAACTTTGTAGAAGACCAGTACATGAGTGTGTTTGCTATTGCTCTCCCCTACACAAACCCATTCAAGTAAGTATCATGTTGCCAGTATACATCAGTAGTTTGCTGTGAATCCAGAACGTCGCATGATTAATGAGATATTCAAAGAGTGACTACACTTGGCAGTAATGTTGGATGATTCCACTTGTACAGCACCTTTTGCTTTATTTGCTACTGGGGTAACTTGTGTTGTATGATGTATATACTAGTCCAGCTGTTTGCGATTAGTCCAGACATAATCTTAAAATTGTTGGCATTAAGCTTAGTTCCTCTATATGAAAGGTCTGGGACAGGTTCCAATTTTAGGTCCTGAAGACTTAATATTGAAACCAATGTAAAGAAGCCATATGGAGGAAAAAACACTTTTTTGTCAGTGGGCAGGACACACACTTGTAGACACTGTTACTTTACTATGTCAGTTAAACTATAGTAGACACTGTTACTTTACTATGTCAGTTTAACTGTAATAGACACTGTTACTTTACTATGTCAGTTTAACTATAGTAGACACTGTTACGTTACTATGTCAGTTTAACTATAGTAGACACTGTTACTTTACTATGTCAGTTAAACTATAGTAGACACTGTTACTTTACTATGTCAGGTAAACTATAGCAGACACTGTTACTTTACTATGTCAGGTAAACTATAGTAGACACTGTTACTTTACTATGTCAGTTTAACTGTAATAGACACTGTTACTTTACTATGTCAGTTAAACTATAGTAGACACTGTTACTTTACTATGTCAGGTAAACTATAGCAGACACTGTTACTTTACTATGTCAGTTAAACTATAGCAGACACTATTACTTTACTATGTCAGTTAAACTATAGTAGACACTATTACTTTACTGTGTCAGTTAAACTATAGTAGACACTGTTACTTTACTGTGTCAGTTAAACTATAGTAGACACTGTTACTTTACTATGTCAGTTAAACTATAGTAGACACTGTTACTTTACTATGTCAGTTAAACTATAGTAGACACTGTTACTTTACTATGTCAGTTAAACTATAGCAGACACTATTACTTTACTATGGCAGTTAAACTATAGTAGACACTGTTACTTTATTATGTCAGTTAAACTGTAGTAGACACTGTTACTTTACTATGGCAGTTTAACTATAGTAGACACTGTTACTTTACTATGTCAGTTAAACTATAGTAGACACTGTTACTTTACTATGGCAGTTAAACTATAGTAGACACTGTTACTTTACTATGTCAGTTTAACTATAGTAGGGCTGGGTGGCTGGATGTCAGTTTAACTATAGTAGACACTGTTACTTTACTATGTCAGTTAAACTATAGTAGACACTGTTACTTTATTATGTCAGTTAAACTGTAGTAGACACTGTTACTTTACTATGTCAGTTTAACTATAGTAGACACTGTTACTTTACTATGGCAGTTTAACTATAGTAGACACTGTTACTTTACTATGGCAGTTAAACTATAGTAGACACTATTACTTTACTATGTCAGTTAAACTATAGTAGACACTGTTACTTTACTATGGCAGTTAAACTATAGTAGACACTGTTACTTTACTATGGCAGTTAAACTATAGTAGACACTGTTACTTTACTATGTCAGTTTAACTATAGTAGGGCGGGGTGGCTGGATGTCAGTTAAACTATAGTAGACACTGTTACTTTACTATGTCATTTTAACTATAGTAGACACTGTTACTTTACTATGTCAATTACACTATAGTAGACACTGTTACTTTACTATGTCAGTTAAACTATAGTAGACACTGTTACGTTACTATGTCAGTTAAACTATAGTAGACACTGTTACTTTACTATGTCAGTTAAACTATACTAGACACTGTTACTTTACTATGTCAGTTTAACTATAGTAGGGCTGGGTGGCTGGATGTCAGTTAAACTATAGTAGGGCTGGGTGGCTGGATATCAGTTTAACTATAGTAGGGCTGGGTGGCTGGATATCAGTTTAACTATAGTAGGGCTGGGTGGCTGGATGTCAGTTTAACTATAGTAGGGCTGGGTGGCTGGATGTCAGTTAAACTATAGTAGGGCTGGGTGGCTGGATATCAGTTTAACTATAGTAGGGCTGGGTGGCTGGATATCAGTTTAACTATAGTAGGGCTGGGTGGCTGGATGTCAGTTAAACTATAGTAGGGCTGGGTGGCTGGATATCAGTTTAACTATAGTAGGGCTGGGTGGCTGGATATCAGTTTAACTATAGTAGGGCTGGGTGGCTGGATATCAGTTAAACTATAGTAGGGCTGGGTGGCTGGATATCAGTTTAACTATAGTAGGGCTGGGTGGCTGGATATCAGTTTAACTATAGTAGGGCTGGGTGGCTGGATGTCAGTTAAACTATAGTAGGGCTGGGTGGCTGGATATCAGTTTAACTATAGTAGGGCTGGGTGGCTGGATATCAGTTTAACTATAGTAGGGCTGGGTGGCTGGATGTCAGTTTAACTATAGTAGGGCTGGGTGGCTGGATATCAGTTTAACTATAGTAGGGCTGGGTGGCTGGATATCAGTTTAACTATAGTAGGGCTGGGTGGCTGGATGTCAGTTTAACTATAGTAGGGCTGGGTGGCTGGATGTCAGTTTAACTATAGTAGGGCTGGGTGGCTGGATATCAGTTAAACTATAGTAGGGCTGGGTGGCTGGATGTCGGTTTAACTACAGGAAACAACTGTGCATCAGTGAACATAATCAGTCAGATGAGTTCATGATATTGTTGAAATCCTTGTGCAACACATATACCTATCCAGTGACGGTATGAAAGTGATCATCTATCCAGTTTGCTTTTGTGCCAGTTTGAAAACTAACCAAGTGATCTTTGTAATGTGCAATTTCACTGCAAGGTAAATAGCACTTTGCACAGATTCAATAAATATATAGCTGAAGGTTCTTTGAATTCAGGAGTCTGGCTTGGCGGTGCAACTCAGCACTGAATAATGATAATGATGAGTAATGTCATAAAAAGTACAAATTAAAGATCTCAGCAAGTATTTCGCATAAAGAAATTTGAAACCAGTAAATCTTAACTTACTGCGCGACTCAAACAGTACTTTTGGGTACTTTTGCCCTTTTAAGTACAATGGGTGCTCTTCCTGTGTCTTTGACAGATTGCCCAAGAAAAAGAAAAATCCTTAATTCCGACATCAAAACTCTGAAATGCTGAAAACTGCTTTGCTGTTAATTACTTAATACTGACATACAATAAACATATGTGTAGGGGTGGTTTACCCAAGAATATCCCTAATCTGAATTCAAAGTCCAATACATTCAATTTTGTACCAAACTGTGCACCTTTATAACTCGTAATTTCAAAAATCTAAATGACAAAATTTGTCATTTGTTACGAGTCTAGCTTTAAGGTGTGATTCAATAACTCCTAGCTGTATCTATATGTCTGGCGTGGCCTGGAGACATTTCAAAGATTCTCTACACAATAACTTGAAAAATCTAGCTTGACTTAAGACGCAATTTGGAGTATATTGCACATACCTGGTATCCAAAAATGAATTTTGGAAAGACACATTTCGGCATTAATATACTGGCTTTGATCAAACATACCTGCTTGCACTTATCAACAGTCACACAATATATATCCTGGATTGAGTCCCATGTAAGTAAACAAAAATCAGTAAGTCCCAATGAGATATCTTGTACACAGTGTCCATCTTGTAGGTGCCCGTATTGTGCAGGGTCTGCATAGTGATGGCTGTGGTCGGATCCCTGTGGGATAGGCGTGTATACTTCTTTTCTTTGGTCCTGTGTATGAACAAAATCCAGCATAATCATATGCAACCAACCATGTCGGATTGACACGACTTGACTGTACATGTCATGGCTACGGGGTAATTAGACTTTGAAATCAAGTGTTCTTCATAGAATGGTTGTCCCAAATCAGTCGCTATGACAGTCCTTTCAGTTCAGGTAAACATAGTTATCCTTTCATTTCTTTTGACTTAGAGTGAAATGATACACCAATGCACCACAATATGTGGCCTTTGACATGAAACGCAATACATAGCTTGATCATGATGCATGACAATACATAATGCATATTTTTAATAGCCTTCTAAATGAAAGAATAACAAAATAAGAATAGACATGGTCTTATAAAGCCAATGGTGTCCTACAAATCATCTGTTTGGGGTCATTTTGGCTTCCTGTTAATTTTTGTGATGTAGCACAATAAATAGGCATCAGTCTGGACAAGTACAAGCAGACACACACACACATGTGCATGCACGCTGCTATATAAGTGCAATAATCTTGGCGCGACGTTAAACCTAATTTCACCTCACCTAGGTTAAATACATTGTCCTATTGCCTGTCCCAGTAGGTTAAATACATTGTTACTATTGCCTGTCCCGGTAGGTTACAAACATTGTTACTATTGCCTGTCCCGGTAGGTTACAAACATTGCTACTATTGCCTGTCCCAGTAGGTTACATACATTGTCCTATTGCCTGCCCCAGTAGGTTACAAACATTGCTACTATTGCCTGTCCCAGTAGGTTACATACATTGTCCTGTTGCCTGTCAAAGAAGGTTTCATACATTGTAACTATTGCCTGTCCCAGTAGGTTACATACATTGCTACTATTGCCTGTCCCAGTAGGTGTCATACATTGTTACTATTGCCTGCCCCAGTAGGTTACATACATTGTTACTATTACCTGTCCCAGTAGGTTTCATACATTGTTACTATTGCCTGTCCCAGTAGGTTACATACATTGTTACTATTGCCTGTCCCAGTAGGTTACAGACATTGTTACAATTGCCTGTCCCAGTAGGTTACATACATTGTTACTATTGCCTGCCCAGTAGGTTACATACATTGTCCTATTGCCTGTCCCAGTAGGTTACATACATTGTTACTATTGCCTGCCCAGTAGGTTACATACATTGTCCTATTGCCTGTCCCAGTAGGTTACATACATTGTTACTATTGCCTGTCCCAGTAGGTTACATACATTGCTACTATTGCCTGTCCCAGTAGGTTACATACATTGTTACTATTGCCTGCCCCAGTAGGTTACATACATTGTCCTATTGCCTGCCCCAGTAGGTTACATACATTGTTACTATTGCCTGTCCCAGGTTCAGCCACTACACAGTTTAACTGGCTCACCATGTTATTGCCTGTCCCAGGAGGTTACATACATTGTTACTATTGCCTGCCCCAGTAGGTTACATACATTGTTACTATTGCCTGTCCCAGGTTCAGCCACTACACAGTTTCCCTGGCTCACCATGTTATTGCCTGTCCCAGGAGGTTACATACATTGTTACTATTGCCTGTCCCCAGGAGGTTACATACATTGTTACTATTGCCTGCCCCAGTAGGTTACATACATTGTTACTATTGCCTGTCCCAGGTTCAGCCACTACACAGTTTCCCTGGCTCACCATGTTATTGCCTGTCCCAGGAGGTTTCATACATTGTTACTATTGCCTGTCCCCAGGAGGTTACATACATTGCTACTATTGCCTGTCCCAGGAGGTTACATACATTGCTACTATTGCCTGTCCCAGGAGGTTACATACATTGTTACTATTGCCTGTCCCAGTAGGTTACATACATTGTTACTATTGCCTGTCCCAGGTTCAGCCACTACACAGTTTCCCTGGCTCACCATGTTATTGCCTGTCCCAGGAGGTTACATACATTGTTACTATTGCCTGCCCCAGTAGGTTACATACATTGTTACTATTGCCTGTCCCAGGTTCAGCCACTACACAGTTTCCCTGGCTCACCATGTTATTGCCTGTCCCAGGAGGTTACATACATTGTTACTATTGCCTGTCCCAGGTTCAGCCACTACACAGTTTCCCTGGCTCACCATGTTATTGCCTGTCCCAGGAGGTTACATACATTGTTACTATTGCCTGTCCCAGGTTCAGCCACTACACAGTTTCCCTGGCTCACCATGTTATTGCCTGTCCCAGGAGGTTACATACATTGTTACTATTGCCTGTCCCAGGTTCAGCCACTACACAGTTTCCCTGGCTCACCATGTTATTGCCTGTCCCAGGAGGTTTCATACATTGTTACTATTGCCTGTCCCCAGGAGGTTACATACATTGCTACTATTGCCTGTCCCAGGAGGTTACATACATTGTTACTATTGCCTGTCCCAGTAGGTTACATACATTGTTACTATTGCCTGTCCCAGGTTCAGCCACTACACAGTTTCCCTGGCTCACCATGTTATTGCCATCTGGTTTGTCCGGTGTCGCCTCCCATTTAGAAAAGGATTTGTCAAGTTCATACACAAGGTAAAGTACAGCGCAGAAGATATGCCAGTAACAAATAACAATTTCTGCAGTAGATGTAGCAATGTTATGTATTATTGTTAACAGAAGGTGTATGATGGCTTGTGGCCTGAATGTCTCATGTTTGTGTCTGGCTTAACTGATGGATGTGTATGGCCTTGATGACTAATGAAGGTGCATGCACCTTATGAGTTCCAGATAACTTTTTGAACAATTGAGTTTTTACTCGAAGGTTTCGATTATAATTGGGTTATTACATTTTTCATTGGGTAACCAATATTTTTTTACTCATTTATTCAACACTCTATTGGGTTTTTTTTCCAAAATGTGTGAGCATATGATATTTAGAAAAAATGAAGTAATGTTTTAAGATGTATATTGAGTCAAATTAAAAACTTCCCATATATGATACGGACAAATGTATCAGAGAAGGTAATTTTTATTCATTAATGTCCAAAGAAGGATTATAAATTAACGGTGGTAACCATAATTTGTTCCAAGCACCTACGGTATTCGGTAATAACATCAACAGTTTAAATCATAAGTCCCAAGCACGAGAATCTGATGGCACACAAGTTCAGTAGCGTGTATGGCCACCATGTGCGTTGACAACTGCCACACAACGCCTCTGAATGGACCTTGTGATGCTTGTGAACACATGATTGGGAAGACGACGCCATTGTTGCTGCAAAATGGTGCAAAGATCTTGCAAATTCTGTGGTTGGTTCTGGAGAGTGCGCAGACTTCTGCCAAGAGCATCCCAGACGTGTTCGATGGGATTGAGGTCGGGAGACCTTGACGGCCAGTCCATTACGTTTACTCCTGCATTCTGAAGGAAATTCCTTGTCAAAATTGCTGTGTGGGGTCTGGCATTGTCGTGTTGGAAGATCAAACCGGGTCCATGTGCTGCCATAAAAGGCAGAAGTTCTGATGCCAGTACCTGGTCGCGGTAAGCAGCAGTGTTGAGGTTGCCACGGATGACAAGAAGCCTGAAACGTGCATTGCCACAGAAAGCACCCCAGACCATGACACTTCCGCCTCCAAATCTGTCAACTTCCTGTACACAACACTGGGCGTAACGTTCATGACGGCGCCTCCACACCCTCGCCCTACCATCAGCAAATCGAAGATTAAATCGGGATTCATCACTGAAGACGACTTGATTCCAATTCCTCCGAGTCCATCGTAAGTGTCGCTGTGCCCACAATTGACGTTGACATCTGTGTAATTGAGTCAGAATCGGCCCGCAGTATGGCCGTCGTGCTTGAAGGTGAGCAGTTCTCAGACGGTTTCGAACAGTTTGCGCACTCAGTCTACCCCTAAACAGTTCATTTCTGGTTGATGTAGCCGTCAAAAATCGGTTACGGAGGTGACGTAAGACAATCTGACGATCCTCTGCATGTGACGTCACACGTGGTCGACCTGGCCGAGGGCGATCAGCGGTGGTACCTGTTTGCTGTACACGCGTCTGTAAATCATAAACAGTCTGTCAACTACAACCCATCATCCTTGCGACTTCAGCTATGGATGTTCCCGTCTGCAAGATGGCGATGGCACGTTCACGTTGCACATTTGAAAGGCGTGGCATGACAAATGGCCGTAAAGACTTTTGTTTTCTTGTGTTTTTCTTTTTTTGTTAATGACTGCTAACAAGTATGGCTGAAAACACGTGCGGTATTATGGCCACGTGACCAGTTGCACGTGAAAAACCACTTTTGCCACTGTAGTGCTGTGCACATGATTTTGATTGATTCACCTGCACAAAAACGTGTGTTATCTGAAGACAATACGTGGCCATTACTGTTTAAATACACAATGAGGGCCCACAATGATAACTGGTCAAAATGTTAAAATTTTAGGATTGTGAAGTTTTTAATTTGGTTCAGTATACATAACAGTTCATAAATATAGGCTTGACTCGGAAATTAGCTCATAATTGTGTTTCAGAAATAAGCATCATTGTACACATGCTGAAAAGGCTTCTTTGGGTATTTATGCGTGCTGTTTTCAAACAATTGAGTTTAATGCATACATTTCTGTACACAAGTTGATTGAAGGTAATTGGGTTTTAAACAGTTGTGGGGGGTATTTTACGCAAATATGCAGCTTATCTGTAGCTCTGTGTATGGCTTGTTATGATTGTGTTTGGCCTGGATGTGTTATGATGGTGTTTGGCCTGTATGTGTTATGATGGTGTATGGCCTGGATTAGTTATTATGGTGTTTAGCCTGTATGCATTATGATGGTGTATTGCCAGGATGTGTTATGATGGTGTTTCACCTAGATGTGTTATGATGGTGTTTGGCGTGGATGTGTTAGGATGGTGTTTAGCCTGGATGTGTTAGGATGGTGTTTGGCCTGGATGTGTTAGGATGGTGTTTGGCCTGGATGTGTTATGATGGTGTATGGCGGGGATGTTTCATGATGGTGTTTCACCTGGATATGTTATGATGGTTTTGGGCCTGGATGTGTTATGATGGTGTTTCACCTGGATATGTTATGATGGTGTTTGGCCTGGATGTGTTATGATGGTGTTTGGCCTGGATGTGTTATGATGGTTTTGGGCCTGGATGTGTTATGATGGTGTTTCACCTGGATATGTTATGATGGTGTTTGGCCTGGATGTGTTATGATGGTGTTTGGCCTGGATGTGTTATGATGGTGTTTCACCTGGATGTGTTATGGTGGTGTTTCACCTGGATGTGTTATGATGGTGTTTAGCCTGGATATGTTATGATGGTGTTTAGCCTAGATGTGTTAGGATGGCGTTTCACCTGGATGTGTTATGATGGTGTTTCACCTGGATGTGTTATGATGGTGTTTCACCTGGATGTGTTATGATGGTGTATGGCCTGGATGTGTTATGATTGTGTACGGCCTAGATGTGTTATGATGGTGTATGGCCTGGATGTGTTATGATGGTGTTTCACCTGGATGTCTAATGATGGTGTTTGGCCTGGATGTGTTATGATTGTGTACGGCCTAGATGTGTTATGATGGTGTATGGCCTGGATGTGTTATGATGGTGTATGGCCTGGATGTGTTATGATGGTGTTTCACCTGGATATGTTATGATGGTGTTTAGCCTGGATGTGTTATGATGGTGTTTAGCCTGGATATGTTATGATGGTGTTTTGCCTGGATGTGTTATGATGTTTTTTCACCTAGATATGTTATGATGGTGTTTGACCTGGATGTTTTATGATGGTGTTTGGCCTAGATATGTTATGATGGTGTATGGCCTGGATGTGTTATGATTGTGTATTGCCTGGATGTTTTATGATGGTGTTTGACCTGGATGTGTTATGATGGTGTTTGACCTGGATGTATCATGATGGTTTTTCACCTAGATATGTTATGATGGTGTTTGACCTGGATGTTTTATGATGGTGTTTGGCCTAGATATGTTATGATGGTGTATGGCCTGGATGTGTTATGATTGTGTATTGCCTGGATGTTTTATGATGGTGTTTGACCTGGATGTGTTATGATGGTGTTTGACCTGGATGTATCATGATGGTTTTTCACCTATATATGTTATGATGGTGTTTGACCTGGATGTGTTATGATGGTGTTTGACCTGGATGTATCATGATGGTTTTTCACCTAGATATGTTATGATGGTGTTTGACCTGGATGTTTTATGATGGTGTTTGGCCTGGATGTGTTATGATGGTGGTGATGTTTTTAGGGCCTCAGGGCTAATGTGCTGCAGCAATTTGAGGAGAACTCTATGCACAACCTCCAGAATCAGGACAGCAGGAACCAGGACTCAACAAACCGTATCCGCAGTGGCTCATACAGTGAAGGGGGACGGGTCAGGTAAGTTTCTTAACCTATTAAAGGGGATTGGGAAAGGGGCTCAGTTATACCATCCAGACTTATACGTCTCTACACCTACACTGAGGGGGTCAGGGAGATTCTACATCTCTACACCTACACTGAGCGGGTCAGGGAGATTGTACATCTATATACTTACACTGAGGGGGTCAGGGAGATTCTACATCTCTACACCTACACTGAGCGGGTCAGGGAGATTGTACATCTATATACTTACACTGAGGGGGTCAGGGAGATTCTACATCTCTACACCTACACAGAGAGGGTCAGGGAGATTCTACATCTATATACTGACACTGAGGGGGTCAGGGAGATTGTAAATCTCTACACCTACACAGAGGGGGTCAGGGAGATTCTACATCTCTACACCTACACAGAGAGGGTCAGGGCGATTGTACATCTATATACTTACACTGAGGGGGTCAGGGAGATTCTAAATCTCTACACCTACACAGATGGGGTCAGGGAGATTCTACATCTCTACACCTACACAGAGAGGGTCAGGGCGATTGTACATCTCTATACTTACACTGAGGGGGTCAGGGAGATTCTACATCTCTAT
The DNA here is from genome assembly GCF_022045235.1 of Haliotis cracherodii. Classification (NCBI taxonomy): domain Eukaryota; kingdom Metazoa; phylum Mollusca; class Gastropoda; order Lepetellida; family Haliotidae; genus Haliotis; species Haliotis cracherodii. The sequence goes on along the minus strand of NW_027266275.1, from coordinate 49,127,349 downwards.
ACCTACATTGGGGGGGTCAGGGAGATTCTACATCTCTATACCTACACTGATGGGGTCAGGGAGATTCTACATCTCTACACCTACACAGAGGGGGTCAGGGAGATTGTCCATCTCTATACCTACACTGAGGGGTCAGGGAGATTCTACATCTCTATACCTACACTGAGGGGGTCAGGGAGATTCTACACCTACACAGAGGGGGTCAGGGAGATTGAACATCTATATGCTTACACGGAGGGGTCAGGGAGATTCTACAACTCTAGACCTACACTGAGGGGGTCAGGGAGATTCTACATCTATATACCTATACTTACAGGAAGGGGTCAGGTCAAATCTATGTACTTACAGGAAGGGGTCAGGTCAGATACATCTGTATACTTACAGGAAGGGGTCAGGTCAGATCTATGTACTTACAGGAAGGGGTCAGGTCAGATACATCTATGTACTTACAGGAAGGGGTCAGGTCAGATACATCTATGTACTTACAGGAAGGGGTCAGGTCAGATACATCTATGTACTTACAGGAAGGGGTCAGGTCAGTTATATCAGTCAGTACAGAAGCACACACCATTAAGACAGTATCTGCCAGTACAAATACAGCTCATTAGTTTCTGTGTTTGATCTTTGTCAACACCTTAGGTGAAGACACCTGCTGATATGTCTACCTGTATAAACTGTAGACGCAGAATGGTGTCGGGATCTGCTTTGACCAAACGGGACCCACCACCTGTGGATGAGAAAATGACTCTCTTCCATCGGGAACTGACTGAGACATGCACTGATGTCATGGCCAGATATGCTTTTGCCAACTTTGCTGCAGTACCACACAGGTGAGTAAATCTTAGTAGTGGCAGTATTACATTGGTGAGACTACATATATATGCAAGAACATCTTAGTAGTGGCAGTACTACATTGGTGAGACTACATATATATGCAAGGACATCTTAGTAGTGGCAGTACTACATTGGTGAGACTACATATATATGCAAGAACATCTTAGTAGTGGCAGTACTACATTGGTAAGACTACATATATATGCAAGAACATCTTAGTAGTGGCAGTACTACATTGGTGAGACTACATATATATGCAAGAACATCTTAGTAGTGGCAGTACTACATTGGTGAGACTACATATATATGCAAGAACATCTTAGTAGTGGCAGTACTACATTGGTGAGACTACATATATATGCAAGGACATCTTAGTAGTGGCAGTACTACATTGGTGAGACTACATATATATGCAAGGACATCTTAGTAGTGGCAGTACTACATTGGTGAGACTACATATATATGCAAGGACATCTTAGTAGTGGCAGTACTACATTGGTGAGAATACATATATATGCAAGAACATCTTAGTAGTGGCAGTACTACATTGGTGAGACTACATATATATGCAAGAACATCTTAGTAGTGGCAGTACTACATTGGTGAGACTACATATATATGCAAGAACATCTTAGTAGTGGCAGTACTACATTGGTGAGACTACATATATATGCAAGAACATCTTAGTAGTGGCAGTACTACATTGGTGAGACTACATATATATACAAGAACATCTTAGTAGTGGCAGTACTACATTGGTGAGACTACATATATATGCAAGAACATCTTAGTAGTGGCAGTACTACATTGGTGAGACTACATATATACACAAGAACATCTTAGTAGTGGCAGTACTACATTGGTAAGACTACATATATATGCAAGAACATCTTAGTAGTGGCAGTACTACATTGGTGAGACTACATATATATGCAAGAACATCTTAGTAGTGGCAGTACTACATTGGTAAGACTACGTATATATGCAAGGACATCTTAGTAGTGGCAGTATTACATTGGTGAGACTACATATATATGCAAGAACATCTTAGTAGTGGCAGTACTACATTGGTGAGACTACATATATATGCAAGGACATCTTAGTAGTGGCAGTATTACATTGGTGAGACTACATGTTGACTACAAATTCTTGGGAATCAGTTTCTTCATGAGGAAATACCTGATTGAGGTACCAGAAGACCGGGAGACATAAAGTCAAAGCTATCTACAGATCATTATTCACAAACAGATTTCAATCTATCAGTGGCAAGTAGTCCAAGGCCTACTTACCTCTGCTCCAGCCCTAACTATAAGCATCAGACTGCAGTTTCATCTCTTTCAGAGATTTCTGAGACCATTTCTAGACCATCCAGACCGACTACCACAATGACTGAAGAAATATCTTCAGTCAAATCAGATGTTTGAGTAGGGACCTGTTTGAATGAGCCGGCTTACCATCATCGACGCATCCCTACAGGGAAACTCAGGGATATGTTCCCCATGAGAAAAACTTCTCCATATAAATTATCTTGAGTTAGAAGCCATCATTAGAGCGATAACACATTGGGCCCCACAACCCAAACACACTTCTTCATGATAAGAACAGACAACTCAACTCTGGACTTTTACATCTATCTCCAGGAACAACCAGATCAGCAACCCTTCTGAGATTAAAATTTCAACTGTTCAAACTAACAGACAGTCTCACTCTACGCATAAAAGCAAGTTACATCCCAGGTGTGCTAAATGTCCTAGCAGATGCTCTATCCAGGCCATCCAAACCATTCCCAACGGAATGGATGCTCCATCTGGAGGCACTCCAGCTGATGACAAGGGAAAAAGGTTGCCCATAAACAGACTTATTTGCAACAAGGTTCAAAAAAAAAAAAAGACATTCATCTTACCATTCCCAGACCAACTGGCTTGGGCCACCAACGCCATCAACCTATTTCTGCTTTTAGGTCAAACCTTACTGGCCAGCAAGGACTTGGTTCCCAAAGCATATTGCGCTAACATCGAAACAAACAGTAAAACTCCCAAGCTGGACAAACCTTCTTACAGCATTCTCATGCCATGCAAGTTCATCAATAGCAATATGCTTACGAACTGCATGCATGGACATGACACGTTCAACCTTACTAGAAGGTGATATTCTGATAGAGCAGCCAAGGCAGTCTGGTGATTCTGGGGAATTTGTACAATGACCAATTTGCAACCTTTAAAGGGTTCACGGCAGCCAAGGCTACCTTACCACTAGTAGCAAAATTCTTGTGCCTCCTACATAGTACGGGGAATCTCAAAGGTTCAACATTAACTACCTACCTTGCAGCGATAAGTTCTGTGCTAACCATGCATATCGGAATCAAGCTGACCAAAGTTCCAGAATTACGAGCCTTGCTACGATCATACAGGCTTAATCTAACCGTGGTACTTAATCACCCCACTTGTGGATGTATAAACCTGTCTTTGAAGTCTAATGCAGAAGACATTATTTGTACTATCTACAGCATCTTGAATCGATTCATGCAATCGATTTCCCATGTACTTGATTTGACAGCGGTGAGATTATATATCGTCTCATCTCTGCACGAAATGGGATTTTATCGCCAAGAATAAACATCCTGGTCAGATAGGCCGTAGACAGTTTCATATTTGGCCACTTTCATCAATCCTAGGATCCAAGGACACCGAAGATTTATCCTGATGTTCAGTTTAAGCCTTACGCATCTACCTAAACAGATCAAGCTACAGACGACAGTAATTAAGAAGGTTGTTTATACCGTTATCTAGGAATAAAATACCACAAAAGTATCCAGAACACCATTTCTTTCTGGATAAGAGCAGTAATCCTTAGAGCCTACAGTGACAGGCCAGCCCACCGCCCACAGCCTCCAACCCACGTGAAGTCAGAGCCATAGCGCCTACTACTTTCACAAGAAGGAGGTGGTATCCTGTTTTGATATACAGAAGTAATTAAGAATAATATCACATTCCCAGAGGTTAATGAATAGATCTCGATCTGAACCACAAACAGGTGGAACCCACCACCAACCGTGTCATTCAAGCAATAAGTATCAGTCCCTCAAACTCATACACTAAAGCACCCACCCAGTCGTTAAGTATGGGAAATGAGAGAGTGGCAAGTCCAGGGGTGTGTTCAGGTGAGATGTTTTCTCTGTTCTCCAGGAACACAGTTCAGGTAGTTTCCACCACCTTTTGGAAATGAGTAGTGATAAGCAATAAGTATGAGTCAGGAAAAGAATAAATATTATTTTTACCTTAAAAAATACATTTTCATATACATTTATATTTTCTTTACCCTTCATCTGTCCCAGATGAGTATGTTTTAAATGCATCTGTTTCTGTTTAAGAGTGTTAATGTATAAGGTGTTATGTGACTATATTATAATGTTTTTCTCACAAGGTCTCAGCTGGTACAGTTTTTACTCTCTGGAACACAGAATCAGACATGGCTGCTTGGCAACAAAATCATCACCATAACAACAAGTGGGAGTGGTGTTAAGGCAGCTAATGCCGGCGTTTGTGAGAAATGCATCCTGTTATATCATGAAGCACAAGAAGGAAGACAGCCACCAGTTTCTGCAAAGAGAGAGCGCCGCAGGCACAAGTCTGCTGCCTGTCTGAGTCGCAGTCAGAGTCAGGTGGAGCCCACCTCCTCCCCTAGTGCTGATGATAGCGGTGTGCAGCAAACCAAGTGGTCACACGACGACCTCAGTGTCACCCGGGGCAGTGACGATGTAGGAGTCCAAACTGGCAGCTCACTGTCAGGGGATTCTCTTGACTCGTACCTCTTTGGTGAGTTGAGGAGGCATACAAGATCACTAAAATTTAATTTATTTGTGTTATTAAGTAGCAGCGAGGTTGTTGCAGCTAATATGGTCCAGCTGTAAACACTATTTGGGCAACGCTGGAGTCAAATTATAGCTGATCAAAATGCTTGATAAGATCACCTGAGAAGGGTACACGTTTTTGACAGAAGTGAATATTTGATACAGAAATGATTGTAAACAGATGAGCCTTTTTTTTAAAGTGAAGTCAAGAAACACAAAAGTGTAAACTTTCAATACCTAACCAAACTTTGACAGCCTTGTACATAACTCAATGCAAAAGTACTTAAGAAGATCCCCTCGTATTCCTTCTTAATTCATCACTTTCGACTGTGTTGAGCCTTGGATAACTCAAAGTATTTCCATAGGTCCCTTCAACTATAACACAACAGTGTTTGACTAAAACTTGAAGAGTTAATGGGTGTATCTTCCCCTGTTGACCCACTTGTTTTCTCAATATAAGCATTGCAAAACTGTAATGTACAGGTTCAAAAAGTGAGACGGAAGAGAAGCCCTTCTCCCCTAGCCTGCTTCCCTGTACCTGCTGGTGCATTGGCTGGGCAGAAGTCAACATCCGCGGGCCCAGTGGCAATGTATCATGGGTCATGAGGATCGAGAATGAGATCAGCTCCAGTGCTGCAAGCCGTGAGGTCTCCTTACAGGACATCACAATGTTGTTTAAACCTATGCGAGAGGAGTGGCACAGCAGCAAAGAGGGAGGCCGAAAAATTGATAGTGAGAGTCTTGGAGAGGAGGAATATGAGTCTCTCTACTCCAAACACTTCTCAGGTGAGTCCCCCCAAACCCTAGAATACGTCTCAAAACAACTCTTCAACCGATCCCACCTTCAAACATTTCTCCAACCAGTCCACTCAATCATAACCACCTGCAACAGTTTCCAAGATGCAAACACTAGAACACTTCTCAAACCAGTATCTACACCTCTGTACAGCACCCACACTTCCACACACCTCTGACCAGTACCCACACTTCCACACACCTCTGACCAGCACCCTCACTTCACTACACCTCTGACCAGCACCCACACTTCCACACACCTCTGACCAGCACCCACACTTCCACACAACTCTGACCAGTACCCACACACCTCTGACCAGTACCCAAACTTCCACACACCTCTGACCAGTACCCACACTTCCACACACCTCTGACCAGCACCCTCACTTCACTACACCTCTTACCAGTACCCACTCTTCCAAACACCTGTGTACAGCACCCACACTTCTACACACCTCTGACCAGCACCCTCACTTCACTACACCTCTGACCAGTACCCACACTTCCACGCACCTCTGACCAGTACCCTCACTTCCAAATACCTTTGACCAGTGTCACGTATTGAATCAACCACAAACACAAATGAAGTTGTAATAAAGATATATTCCCTCCCTTAAGGTAATTCTAAATCCCAATAACAATATTTAAATTCAAACTAATACCAAATTAACTAACACAACTAACTAACCTAGCTTCTCCTACAACTAACAATACTACCATCTACTACTAATACTAATATCTTAATACTAACAGTACAAATGTCTACTACTAATAATACAACTATCTACTGCTAACAATGCAACTATCACGATACACCATCCTAATACTAATAGTCTTCCTCTGACAATACTAACACTAATACAAATGTTCTAAGAATAACACAACTAATACACAGTAATAACTTTGTGTGTGTACATATATACAACAACAACACAAAAACACACCAAAAAAAAACAACCCCAAAAGATAAAAAGCCACTCCACTGTCACTGTCACGACAGTTGTATACAGAACTTTGGAATCTATGATGTTACTAAGCAGTTCACACGAGAATTCTTCCTCATAATATCGAATGGTGATCTTTCCACCCAGGCGATGTTGTCCCCACGGAGTTAAGGGTGCCTGTTTATTTGGATGCCACGGCTGTGTTCATCCTATGATGTGCACACGGAAACGGAGATACTTCACTCCTTACGTAGGGTCGGAGAACTTCTCTCCCTACATGATGTTGGAGGTTGTTACTTCCTCCTATGTATTCCCGGTGTCCCCCGCCGTGATATTGCAGGAATATTGCTAAAAGCGGCGTAAAACTATACTCACTCACTCACTCACCCCTCCTATGTATTATCGGAGGTATACTTCTTCCCTCCTACGTACTATAAGGTTAACCGGCCAGTTCCGGGACACTACAATATAATATAAGCAATTAGACACTGAGGTATGTGTCACTACCTCACAATACATACAACCATGCACCAATACTCCGATTTACATATTACTGAGTTGAACTGTTTATACTTTGATCATGTTGTGGTTATTGTTACAGTGGCTTTACGCTATTACCATCAATATGTGTATATAATTACATTTGAAAACAATACATAACTCAAAATTCTATCCTCTAAAATACAATTCTACATGAAACAATAAATGTAAAAACTTACACCAACCAGAGTAGAAGTCTCCCACAATATTAGTCCATGCCTTACATGACCATGCTGATTCTGGCTGACTGTACAAATTATTACCCTGCCCCGCTATTTAAACTGACCCCAAAGCACAAGCTACCCCTGACCTCCCTATTGTTACACCAATTAACTCCCCAGCTATCAGCCATACCCCGTCACGCTTCCCTGAACCTAACCCGTTCCCATAGTATTACCTGACAATATCTAAAAACAACCCGCTAAGCTTCATATACTAATGTAACCATACCGTAAACATATATCTGAAGTACTACTATAATTAAAATATACAAGATTATCTGTGATCTTGACAACCAGTACCCACACTTCCACACACCTCTGACCAGTACCCACACTTCCACACACCTCTGACCAGCACCAACACTTCCACAAACCTCTGACCAGCACTCACTCTTCCAAACACCTGTGTACAGCACCCACACTTCCACACACCTCTGACCAGCACCCTCACTTCCACACACCTCTGACCAGCACCCTCACTTCACTACACCTCTGACCAGCACCCACACTTCCACACACCTCTGACCAGCACCCACACTTCCACACACCTCTGACCAGCACCCTCACTTCACTACACCTCTGACCAGCACCCACACTTCCACACACCTTTGACCAGCACCCACACTTCCACAAACCTCTGTACAGCACCCACACTTCCACAAACCTCTGACCACTACCCACACTTCCAATAACCTCTAACCAGTACCCACACTTCCACACACCTCTGACCAGTACCCTCACTTCCGAATACCTCTGACCAGTACCCACACTTCCACACACCTCTGACCAGCACCCACACTTCCACACACTTCTGACCAGCACCCATACTTCCACACACCTCTGACCAGCACCCACACTTCCACACACCTCTGACCAGCACCCACACTTCAACACACCTCTGACCAGCACCCACACTTCACTACACCTCTGACCAGCACCCACACTTCCACACACCTTTGACCAGTACCCACACTTCCACACACCTCTGACCAGTACCCACACTTCCACACACCTCTCACCTGCACCCTCACTTCACTACACCTCTGACCAGTACCCACACTTCCACACACCTCTGACCAGCACCCTCACTTCCACATACCCCTGACCAGCACCCACACTTCACTACACCTCTGACCAGTACCCACACTTCCACACACCTCTGACCAGTACCCACACTTCCACACACCTCTGACCAGCACCCACACTTCACTACACCTCTGACCAGTACCCACACTTCCACACACCTCTGACCAGCACCCTCACTTCACTACACCTCTGACCAGTACCCACACTTCCACACACCTCTGACCAGCACCCTCACTTCCACACACCTCTGACCAGCACCCTCACTTCACTACACCTCTTACCAGCACCCACACTTCCGCACACCTCTGACCAGTACCCACACTTCCACACACGTCTGACCAGCACCCACACTTCACACCTCTGACCAGTACCCACACTTCCACACACCTCTGACCAGTACCCACACTTCCACACACCTCTGACCAGCACCCTCACTTCACTACACCTCTGACCAGTACCCACACTTCCACACACCTCTGACCAGCACCCTCACTTCCACACACCTCTGACCAGCACCCTCACTTCACTACACCTCTTACCAGCACCCACACTTCCACACACCTCTGACCAGCACCCACACTTCCACACACCTCTGACCAGTACCCACACTTCCACACACCTCTGACCAGTACCCACACTTCCACACACGTCTGACCAGCACCCACACTTCACACCTCTGACCAGTACCCACACTTCCACACACCTCTGACCAGCACCCACACTTCCACACACCTTTGACCAGCACCCACACTTCCACAAACCTCTGTACAGCACCCACACTTCCACAAACCTCTGACCACTACCCACACTTCCAACTACCTCTAACCAGTACCCACACTTCCACACACCTCTGACCAGTACCCTCACTTCCGAATACCTCTGACCAGTACCCACACTTCCACACACCTCTGACCAGCACCCACACTTCCACACACCTCTGACCAGCACCCACACTTCCACACACCTCTGACCAACACCCACACTTCCACACACCTCTGACCAGCACCCACACTTCCGCACAGCTCTGACCAGTTCACACACAATAGTATTAAACATTTTTTTTTATCAAGTACTCTTAATAAACCTGATCTGACATGTTTCAGCTTACATTGATGATGGCAGCATGTTGCAGTCAGCTGTGTCTCTTACTGCACAGGTAACAGTTTTGTAATCAGTACCGGGGACGTACAGTGTGTCATGCATATTCAGTAGTTGGGACGTACAGTGTACCATGCCTAATCAGTAGTAGGGACGTAAAGTGTATCATGCATGATCAGTAGTAGGGACGTAAAGTGTACCATGCATGATCAGTAGAAGGGATGTACAGTGCACCATGCCTAATCAGTAGTAGGGACGTAAAGTGTATCATGCATGATCAGTAGTAGGGACGTAAAGTGTACCATGCATGATCAGTAGAAGGGATATTAATTGTACCATGCCTAGATAGTAGAAGGGGACGTACAGTGCACCGTGCCTAATCAGTAGTAGGGACGTAAAGTGTACCATGCATAATCAGTAGTAGGGACATAAAGTGTATCATGCATAATCAGTAGTAGGGATGTACAGTGTATCATGCATAATCAGTAGTAGGGATGTAAAGTGTACCATGCATAATCAGTAGTAGGGACGTAAAGTGTACCATGCATAATCAGTAGTAGGGATGTACAGTGTACCATGCATAATCAGTAGTAGGGACGTAAAGTGTACCATGCATAATCAGTAGTAGGGATGTACAGTGTATCATGCATAATCAGTAGTAGGGACGTAAAGTGTACCATGCCTAGTCAGTAGAAGGGGACGTACAGTGTATCATGCATAATCAGTAGTAGGGACGTAAAGTGTACTATGCCTAATCAGTAGTAGGGACGTAAAGTGTACTATGCCTAATCAGTAGTAGGGACGTAAAGTGTACTATGCCTAATCAGTAGTAGGGACGTAAAGTGTATCATGTATAATCAGTAGTAGGGACGTAAAGTGGAACATGCCTAGATAGTAGAAGGGGACGTACAGTGTATCATGCATAATCAGTAGTAGGGACGTACAGTGTATCATGCATAATCAGTAGTAGGGACGTAAAGTGTATCATGTATAATCAGTAGTAGGGACGTAAAGTGGAACATGCCTAGATAGTAGAAGGGGACGTACAGTGTATCATGCATAATCAGTAGTAGGGACGTACAGTGTATCATGCATAATCAGTAGTAGGGATGTACAGTGTATCATGCATGATCAGTAGTAGGGACGTAAAGTGTACCATGCCTAGTCAGTAGAAGGGGACGTACAGTGTATCATGCATAATCAGTAGTAGGGATGTAAAGTGTACCATGCCAAATCAGTAGTAGGGACGTAAAGTGTATCATGTATAATCAGTAGTAGGGACGTAAAGTGGAACATGCCTAGATAGTAGAAGGGGACGTACAGTGTATCATGCATAATCAGTAGTAGGGATGTAAAGTGTACCATGCCAAATCAGTAGTAGGGACGTAAAGTGTATCGTGTATAATCAGTAGTAGGGACGTAAAGTGGAACATGCCTAGATAGTAGAAGGGGACGTACAGTGTATCATGCATAATCAGTAGTAGGGACGTACAGTGTATCATGCATAATCAGTAGTAGGGACGTAAAGTGTATCATGTATAATCAGAAGTAGGGACGTAAAGTGGAACATGCCTAGATAGTAGAAGGGGACGTACAGTGTATCATGCATAATCAGTAGTAGGGACGTACAGTGTATCATGCATAATCAGTAGTAGGGACGTACAGTGTATCATGCATAATCAGTAGTAGGGACGTACAGTGTATCATGCATAATCAGTAGTAGGGACGTAAAGTGTATCATGCATAATCAGTAGAAGGGGACGTACAGTGTATCATGCATAATCAGTAGTAGGGACGTAAAGTCTACCATGCATAATCAGTAGTAGGGATGTAAAGTGTATCATGCATAATCAGTAGTAGGGACGTACAGTGTACAATGCCTAATCAGTAGTAGGTGACGTACAGTGTATCATGCATATTCAGTAGTAGGGATGTAAAGTGTATCATGTATAATCAGTAGTACTGACGTACAGTGTATCATGCATGATCAGTAGTAGGGATGTAAAGTGTATCATGTATAATCAGTAGTACTGACGTACAGTGTATCATGCATATTCAGAAGTAGGGATGTAAAGTGTATCATGCCTAATCAGTAGTACTGACGTACAGTGTATCATGCATAATCAGTAGAAGGGGACGTACAGTGTATCATGCATAATCAGTAGTAGGGACGTAAAGCGTACCATGCATAATCAGTAGTAGGGACGTAAAGTGTACCATGCATAATCAGTAGTAGGGATGTAAAGTGTACCATGCATAATCAGTAGTAGGGATGTAAAGTGTATCATGCATGATCAGTAGTAGGGACGTAAAGTGTATCATGCATAAGCTATGATCCATACTGTCATCCATCACAAAAATCCCAACTGTGTTCCATCACTATGGCCTCTACTGTGTTCCATCACTATGGCCCCTACTGTTTTCCATCACTATGGCCCCAACTGTCTTCCATCACTATGATCCATACAGTCTTCCATCACTGGGGGCATGGGCGGCCCAGTTGTCTAAGGCGCCACAATACGCTGTGCAGAGTTGCGTCCCTTGGGCACACCAGAAACCTATAATTGTGGGTTCGAATCCCGGTTCGCCCCAATTATGTTTCTAGGTTTGTCAGCTCCATACCCGTGCTCGTTGCTCGAAGTGGTAAATGTCTTAGACCCACATCACTTCAGGCTTTCCTCCCACATTAAGCTGACATGCAGCGATATAACTGGAATACTGTTAAAAGCAGCGTTAAACCAACTCACTCACAACTCACTACTCACAACTCACAACAAACAAAACAAACAAACAATCAGTATGACCCCAGCTATCCTCTATCACTATGACCCCAGCTATCCTCCATCAGTATGACACCAACTATCTTCCATCACCATGGCCCCTACTGCCTTCCATCACTTTGGCCCAACCTGTCTTCCATTTCTATGACCCCAACTATCTTCCATTTCTATGACCCCAACTGTCTTCCATTTCTATGACCCCGACTGTCTTCCATCACTGTGACCCCAACTGTCTTCCATCACCATGGCCCCTACTGTCTTCCATCACTATGGCCCTAACTGTCTTCCATTTCTATGACCCCAACTATCTTCCATTTATATGACCCCAACTATCTTCCATTTCTATGACCCCAACTATCTTCCATCACTATGACCCCAACTATCTTCCATTTCTATGACCCCAACTGTCTTCCAGCACTATGACCCCAACTATCTTCCATTTCTATGACCCCAACTATCTTCCATTTCTATGACCCCAACTATCTTCCATCACTATGGCCCCAACTGTCTTCCATCAGTATGACCCCAACTGTCTTCCATCACTATGGCCCCAACTGTCTTCCATCACTATGGCCCCAACTGTCTTCGATCAGTATGACCCCAACAATCTTCCATCACTATGACCCCAACTATCTTCCATTTCTATGACCCCAACTATCTTCCATTTCTATGACCCCAACTGTCTTCCATTTCTATGACCCCAACTGTCTTCCATCAGTATGACCCCAACTATCTTCCATCACTATGACCCCAACTATCTTCCATTTCTATGACCCCAACTGTCTTCCATTTCTATGACCCCAACTGTCTTCCATTTCTATGACCCCAACTGTCTTCAATCAGTATGACCCCAACTATCTTCCATTTCTATGACCCCAACTGTCTTCCATCAGTATGACCCCAACTGTCTTCCATCACTTTGGCCCTAACTGTCTTCCATCACTATGGCCCCTACTGTCTTCCATCACTATGACCCCAACTATCTTCCATCAGTATGACCCCAACTGTCTTCCATCACCATGACCCCAACTGTCTTCCATCAGTATGACCCCAACTGTCTTCCATCACTTTGGCCCTAACTGTCTTCCATCACTATGACCCCAACTGTCTTCCATTAGTATGACCCCAACTATCTTCCATTTCTATGTCCCCAACTGTCTTCCATCACTATGACCCCAACTATCTTCCATTTCTATGACCCCAACTATCTTCCATCACTATGACCCCAACTATCTTCCATTTCTATGACCCCAACTATCTTCCATCACCATGACCCCAACTGTCTTCCATCAGTATGACCCCAACTGTCTTCCATTTCTATGACCCCAACTGTCTTCCATCAGTATGACCCCAACTGTCTTCCATTTCTATGACCCCAACTGTCTTCCATCAGTATGACCCCAACTGTCTTCCATTTCTATGACCCCAACTGTCTTCCATCACCATGACCCCAACTGTCTTCCATCAGTATGACCCCAACTGTCTTCCATCAGTATGACCCCAACTGTCTTCCATCAGTATGACCATAACTATCTTCCATCACCATGACCCCAACTGTCTTCCATCAGTATGACCCCAACTGTCTTCCATTTCTATGACCCCAACTGTCTTCCATCAGTATGACCCCAACTATCTTCCATTTCTATGGCCCCAACTGTCTTCCATCACTATGACCCCAACTGTCTTCCATTTCTATGACCCCAACTGTCTTCCATCAGTATGACCCCAACTGTCTTCCATTTCTATGACCCCAACTGTCTTCCATCAGTATGACCCCAACTGTCTTCCATCACTATGACCCCAACTGTCTTCCATCACTATGACCATAACTATCTTCCATCACCATGACCCCAACTGTCTTCCATCAGTATGACCCCAACTGTCTTCCATTTCTATGACCCCAACTGTCTTCCATCAGTATGACCCCAACTGTCTTCCATCAGTATGACCCCAACTGTCTTCCATCACTATGACCCCAACTATCTTCCATTTCTATGACCCCAACTGTCTTCCATCAGTATGACCCCAACTATCTTCCATTTCTATGACCCCAACTGTCTTCCATCACTATGACCCCAACTATCTTCCATTTCTATGACCCCAACTATCTTCCATCACTATGACCCCAACTGTCTTCCATCAGTATGTCCCCAACTGTCTTCCATCACTATGACCCCAACTGTCTTCCATCACTATGGCCCCAACTATCTTCCATTTCTATGACCCCAACTGTCTTCCATTTCTATGACCATAACTATCTTCCATCACCATGACCCCAACTGTCTTCCATCACTATGACCCCAACTATATTCCATTTCTATGACCCCAACTATCTTCCATCACTATGACCCCAACTGTCTTCCATCAGTATGTCCCCAACTGTCTTCCATTTCTATGACCATAACTATCTTCCATCACCATGACCCCAACTATCTTCCATCACCATGACCCCAACTGTCTTCCATCAGTATGACCCCAACTATCTTCCATTTCTATGACCCCAACTGTCTTCCATCAGTATGACCCCAACTGTCTTCCATCACTATGACCCCAACTATCTTCCATTTCTATGACCCCAACTGTCTTCCATCAGTATGACCCCAACTATCTTCCATTTCTATGACCCCAACTGTCTTCCATCACTATGACCCCAACTATCTTCCATTTCTATGACCCCAACTATCTTCCATTTCTATGACCCCAACTATCTTCCATCAGTATGACCCCAGCTATCCTCCATCACTATGACCCCAGCTATCCTCCATCAGTATGACCCCCACTGTGATCCATACTATCTTCCATCACTTTGACCCAAACTTTCTTCCATCACTGTGATCCATACTATCTTCCATTACCAGGATCCATACTATCTTCCATCACTAAGATCCATATTATCTTCCATCACCAGGATCCATACTATCTTCCATCACTAGGATCCATACTATCTTCCATCACTACGATCCATACTATCTTCAATCACCAGGATCCATACTATCTTCCATCTCTATGACCCCAACTGTCTTCCATCTCTATGATCCCCAACTATCTTTCATCGCTTTGACCCCAACTATCTTCCATCACTATGACCCCAACTATCTTCCATCAGTATGACCCCAACTATCTTCCATCACTATGGCCCCAACTGTCTTCCATCACTATGGCCCCAACTGTCTTCCATCACTATGGCCCCAACTATCTTCCATCAGTATGACCCCAACTATCTTCCATCAGTATGACCCCAACTATCTTCCATCATTAGGATCCATACTGTTTTCCATCTTCAGGGTCCATACTGTCATCCATCTCTAGGATCCATACTATCTTCCATCACTAGGATCCATACTATCTTCCATCACTACGATCCATACCATCTTCCATCATTAGGATCCATACTATCTTCCATCTCTAGGATCCATACTATCTTCCATCACTAGGATCCATACTATCTTCCATCTCTAGGATCCATACTGTCTTCCATCTCTAGGATCCATACTGTCTTCCATCACTAGGATCCATACTGTCTTCCATCACTAGGTCCATACTATGTTCCATCACTAGGATCCATGCTATCTTCCATCACTAGGTCCATACTATGTTCCATCACTAGGATCCATACTATCTTCCATCACGGTGACCCTAACTATTTCCCATCATTTCAACCCCGATTTGGTAATGTCTTGCTTTGCTGAGGTGTAAAATAAGTCTGTTAATGTAAGAGTTGCATGTTGGGACTTATTCTCAGAATCCTTTAAATTCGTAACAACATTTTTAGCTCATCCAAATTAAGACATAATTAGATATTAATTGCACATATTTCAGACACTTAACCTGACTGGATTATGCTGAACCTGAAAATCACTGTACGAGCTAAAATGTTGAAATGACCTTAGAAAGTAGATCTATGAGTGTATATGATGGAACCTGATACCTGCTGTTATGTGTACTTGTGTTTTTTGGTCTTTCAGGGAGAATCAGTTGCAGTCAAGGCAAGCTTGTCTTCTTTGGACCATTGCCTCACAGTGACCAGCAGTGACCCCTCCACTGATGGGGGAGCCAACACAAACATGCACTTTCAGTCACCATACTCGCTGCGTAAGACAAGTTCCTCTCCTTCTTTGTTTGGGTCCTACAGTGAGGAGTCCGGCTTCCCAGACCAGTTGACTGATGACAGACTCATGGAAGGCACAGAGGTAGTGCTGGAGCACAAGGCAGAAGTACCCTCAACCCTCCATGCAGTGTTAGGACTAGCTGAGGAGCAGGGTCTCCCCGCAGGTGGTGTACCATCAGAAGGAACCAGCCTGGGAGATTGTCAAACAGACTCAACTCCTCTACAACTCATAGAGGAACGTGTAGCCAGAAGACAGGACTCCTCTCAACAGGTGGGTGTCTAGCATGATTAATGTTGTTGGTGACACTGAAGAATATGCTTGCTTGAAGAATTCACTGAAGTTCTGATTCGTCTGAAGCTTTACATAATTATCCTCTCCTCGTTGAAATATAACAGTACTGTAGAGACACCAGTATATATGTCCTGAAGTAGTGGAAGTGTCAGTACTGTAGAGACACCAGTATTATTGTCCTGAAATAGTGGAAGTGTCAGTACTGTAGAAACACCAGTATATATGTCCTGAAATAGTGGAAGTGTCAGTACTGTAGTCACACCAGTATATATGTCCTGAAATAGTGGAAGTGTCAGTACTGTAGTCACACCAGTATATATGTCCTGAAGTAGTAGAAGTGTCAGTACTGTAGACACACCAGTATATATGTCCTGAAGTAGTGGAAATGTCAGTACTGTAGACACACCAGTATATATGTCCTGAAATAGTGGAAGTGTCAGTACTGTAGTCACACCAGTATATATGTCCTGAAGTAGTGGAAATGTCAGTACTGTAGACACACCAGTATATATGTCCTGAAATAGTGGAAGTACATGCCGTGATATAGCTGGAATACTGTTAAAAGCGGCGTTAAACCCAACTCACTCACTCACTCTCTACAGTACTGACACTTCCACTACTTCTGGACATATTTATATATTCTGGTGTGTCTACAGTACTGACACTTCTACTACTCCAGGACATATATACTGGTCCCTACAGTACTGACACTTCCACTACTTCAGGACATATATACTGGTGTGTCTACAGTACTGACACTTCCACTACTTCAGGACATATATACTGGTGTGACTACAGTACTGACACTTCCACTACTTCAGGACATATATACTGGTGTGTCTACAGTACTGACACTTCCACTACTTCAGGACATATATACTGGTGTGACTACAGTACTGACACTTCCACTACTTTAGGACATATATACTGGTGTGTCTACAGTACTGACACTTCTACTACTTCAGGACATATATACTGGTGTGACTACAGTACTGACACTTCCACTACTTCAGGACATATATACTGGTGTGACTACAGTACTGACACTTCCACTACTTCAGGACATATATACTGGTGTGTCTACAGTACTGACACTTCCACTACTTCAGGACATATATACTGGTGTGTCTACAGTACTGACACTTCCACTACTTCAGGACATATATACTGGTGTGGCTATAGTACTGACACTTCCACTACTTCAGGACATATATACTGGTGTGTCTACAGTACTGGTGAGACACACCAGTATATATGTCCTGAAATAGTGGGAGTGTCAGTACTGTAGAGACACACCAGGACCTTGTGGTGACAAGCAATAACTTTTGATTAAATGGGAAGGAAAGAACAAAGTGTTCGCATGTAATGATCTTGACCTGTTAGAAAATTCTGTTCATTCTCATGTTAGGAGTTGTTTCCCTTTGTAAAATGCTTCACCTTGGTGAGAACCTTGCTATGTCAATGTGTTATTATTGGTAAATATGAGTTTCGCCTTTAGGAGGGTATTGCAGAATCCTCATTCACTACATTATCAATGCAGGAAACAACTGTATGCCATAAGCATGGTTGTCTTTTCCTTCTCATAACTGGAACATCCATTTAGATGAGGCAATATGCAATCGAGGGAGGTCATATCACAACTGGTTCCACTCTACCTATAAACAGACAGCTTTGCACTTTTACAGACAGCTATGTTTTAATATTAACGTAGATCTTATAGTCACACTTAGATCGGTTTGTCCAAGTGAAATATGACTTCAATGGTAATTGTAATTACCTAAGATTTGGCTGTAACTATTGGAGTCTTATTTGTTTTACCATAATGTGCTGCAATTAGATGTGAAACTGTGGATGCTTTACGGGTTGGTTCATGTTGTACGTAGTGTACCTGGCATGTGGCCTTCCTTCCCTTTGCAGTGGCAGCAGCAGGCAGGCAGCAGTTCCCACGACTCATCTGTGCAAGATGAGGTTTCAGATTTACAACCTGTCAAAAAGAGAGGCCATACAATATCTGTGATGTCCCCTGCCCAGGATGTCAGACAGTCGGACGACACTGATCCGAAGGGGGCGAAGGGAGGCCGAAGCAAAGAATTCAGAGGAGGTGTTAGTCCAAGTTTTGTATTTCTGCAGCTGTTTCACAACCATCCACTCTTCAGTGGATCTGACACCCCAGTTCTCCTTCCTCAAACTGAGGTGAGTTGGTCTAGCAGATCATGTTTTCATACCCTAACTGAGATGGCCCAAAATATCAGATACCCCAGTTCTCTTACCTCAAACTGACATGGGTTTGCTCCAGTAGATCAGATGCCGCAGTTCTCCAACCCCAAACTGAGGTGAGTTGGCCCAAAGGATCAGATACTCCAGTTCTGATGCCTCAAACTGACGTGAGCTGGCATAGCAGGTCAAATAGCCATACTTTCCCATCCTAAATTGATGTAAGCTCGGTGGATCGATACCCCAGTTCTCCTACCCTAAACTGATGTAAGCTCAGTGGATCAGATATCCTGCCACTGATTGAAGTGAGTTCGCCCAGTAGGACAGGTGCATTTCTCTTCCTTACATGGACGCCATATTTATGACTGTAATGTATTGAGTTCTTGTAATAGATTGTACTTTCTACATTTGTCTTCCTCATTTATTTTAGTTCAGTTTGGGCAATTTTTTCTACTGCAGATTTGCTCTTTCAGGAATAGTCGAAAAATATATGTCTTTGGTCCTTTTATCAATAAATAGAGAATCTCACCTCTTTTTTTTTATAGCAAATATATCAATGAGTGTTGATTTATTTGATATCAAAATGTAGCAGGTTAGGGTGGTGCAAATATCACAGTTAAGACCAACGCCTGCTGGGGGTGAGTTGCGACCAAAAAGCCACAAGTTTATTTTCCATACCAATATTGCACTTATCACCGTTATTTATATAATAATTAAAATGCATTCACCACATTATTATATGATGGTTTCCATATTACTTCAACTGCATCAATGCACTTTAATATACAAGATGTATATAGTACATACATGAAATATAAACAATGAATAACTAAATTATTATGCCTACCGAATGTATGGCACTCAGGTGATAGTAGGCCAAATCACTCGTCACTCAGATCCATCTATAAATAATATACACATGTCATTCTAACTCTAATATAAATATCATAAAATAATATTTACATAGTAATCTACTGCCATATTAATTCAATCTAAACCTACTACCAACATTATCTCAAATAGAATGTCATAGATAAACCTACATAAATATACACATTACCTGTGCTGTAATATGCTCATGATAATACACAACACACATTTCTCGTGGCAAACAATATGGCGTACACAAATACTTATATCTGTCGCCTTTATCATAAAAACATATTATAGTACATTACATCAGAGAATCATAAACATGAATGCTGTGTTTATTATCGTTACTGTACTTATGACATAAATAACATTCATACACTCAAATCACACAAGTATATCCTACACTAAAATAATGTTTACATTATACATGCTGTACTAAAACAAATAATAATTCCTACATAATGTTTATAATCTAGTATTAAAACTAACCTTTGGAGATTTATAGTGAAGATGAAGCTGTGAAAGTCCTGGGCACAATACTTGTCAAAATATGAGTCTCATGTCGTGACTGTCCAGAGAGAGCTGTATACAGTAGACTGACTTAGTGCTTGTGTTAGTATACAAGCTTGCCCTCTAAAAGCAAGACAAAAGAATACTCTCGCCCCTCACAATAAACAAAAGAACTTACCAGCCCAAGTTCAGCTTGGAGCAATCAGGCTGGAAACTTGTACCGTACATGATCTAATAAAATACACCAATTACACTGTCTAAAATCAATACCATATATATACAGATAAATTATTGAAATGACACTGCCACAAAAAGACACAAGGGTGAGATTTTATTTATCACCCAATATCATTCTTAAATCAAAATATGCCAGCCGGGGGGGGGGGGGGGGGGGGGGGGCCGGAACCAGTTTTGTATGATAAAGTGCTCACATACATTGCTTTAATTTCATCCTTCAGACTATAAACCGTGCTCTGCGGATGTTGGACCACATTCACCCATATGAAACTCACAAGATTGGTGTGATATATGTTGGCCCAAACCAGGTAAGCCAGTCTTGTCTATGGCATGTTTACCTCTGATAACCTTTAGCCTCCTGAATTTCTAGCACCACACTTCTTAGACAGCCTGCTGTATATATTCCAGCTTATAAACCTATAATTAGATCTGACTTTCTGTTTCAAAGTTGTACCGCTTTGGTCATGTGTTTTCCCAAACCAGTAGTGCTTTTGACCTTCCCTTTAGGTAGCAATAGGCAGATACTTTTGTGTTCATCACCCAGCTGATGTGCTGAAGTCAAAATGCTACATGTTATATATATCTGATGGCATTCAGATGGTGATGGGGCTCCTTCTGTAATGCAAACACCTTTCAAGTTAAATTTGTGCTAATTGATTCCAAAAATCATTTGGTCTGTGTTTGATTAGTTGTTGCTGTGTTGGTCTGTTTTTGATTAGTTGTTGCTGTGTTGGCCTATGTTTGATAAGTTGTTGCTACACTGGTCTGTGTTTGATTTGTTGTTTCTGCACTGGTCTGTGTTTGATTAGTTGTTGCTGTGTTGGCCTATGTTTGATTAGTTGTTGCTGTGTTGGCCTGTGTTTGATTAGTTGTTGCTGTGTTGGTCTGTGTTTGATTAGTTGTTGCTCTGTTGGTCTGTGTTTGATTTGTTGTTTCTGCACTGGTCTGTGTTTGATTGTTGTTGCTGCACTGGTCTGAGTTTGATTAGTTGTTGCTGTGTTGGTCTGTTTTTGATTAGTTGTTGCTGTGTTGGCCTATGTTTGATTAGTTGTTGCTGCACTGGTCTGTGTTTGATTAGGTGTTGCTGTGTTGGTCTGTTTTTGATTAGTTGTTGTTGTGTCGGACTGTGTTTGATTTGTTGTGTCTGCACTGGCCTATGTTTGATTGGGTGTTGCTGTGTTGACCTCTGTTTGATTAGTTGTTGCTGTACTGACCTATGTTTGATTAGGGGTTGCTGTGTTGGCCTGTGTTTGATTTGTTGTTGCTGCACTGGTCTGTGTTTGATTAGTTGTTGCTGTGTTGGCCTGTTTTTGATTAGTTGTTGCTCTGTTGGCCTGCATTTGATTTGTTGTTGCTGCACTGGTCTGTGTTTGATTTGTTGTTGCTGTGTTGGTCTGTGTTTGATTAATTGTTGCTGTGTTGGCCTGCGTTTGATTTGTTGTTGCTGCACTGGCCTATGTTTGATTAGTTGTTGCTGTGTTGGTCTGTGTTTGATTAGTTGTTGCTGTGTTGGCCCGCGTTTGATTTGTTGTTGCTGCACTGGTCTGTGTTTGATTAGTTGTTGCTACACTGGTCTGTGTTTGATTTGTTGTTGCTGTACTGGCCTATGTTTGATTAGTTGTTGCTGTGTTGGTCTGTGTTTGATTAGTTGTTGCTGTGTTGGTCTGTGTTTGATTAGTTGTTGCTGTGTTGGCCCGCGTTTGATTTGTTGTTGCTGCACTGGTCTGTGTTTGATTAGTTGTTGCTACACTGGTCTGTGTTTGATTGTTGTTGCTGCACTGGTCTGTGTTTGATAAGTTGTTGCTGTGTTGGACTTTGTTTGATTAGTTGTTGCTGTGTTGGCCTGTGTTTGATTTGTTGTTGCTGCACTGGCCTATGTTTGATTAGTTGTTGCTGTGTTGGTCTGTGTTTGATTAGTTGTTGCTGTGTTGGCCCGCGTTTGATTTGTTGTTGCTGCACTGGTCTGTGTTTGATTAGTTGTTGCTGCACTGGTCTGTGTTTGATTTGTTGTTGCTGTACTGGTCTGTGTTTGATTAGTTGTTGCTGTGTTGACCTGTGTTTGATAAGTTGTTGCTGTGTTGGACTGTGTTTGATTTGTTGTTGCTGCACTGGTCTGTGTTTGATTAGTTGTTGCTGTGTTGACCTGTGTTTGATAAGTTGTTGCTGTGTTGGCCTTTGTTTGATTAGTTGTTGCTGTGTTGGTCTGTGTTTGATTTGTTGCTGCTGCACTGGTTTGTGTGTTGCCATTATTGTTGCTGTACTGGTTTATGTTGCAGGTGACGGATGAGAAAGGGATCCTGTGCAATCTGTTTGGTTCCCCACGCTATGCACGGTTTGTGCAAGGACTTGGAGAGCTGATACACCTGCAGGAAATTGACCCCGATCGCATATATGTTGGAGGTCTGGCACTGACTGGAAGTGATGGCCGGTTTGCCTACAGCTGGCTGGATGAGTCAATGCAAGGTAACACTCACATTGGACATTGATTTTTCCTCTAACTTATTTCAAGACATGTTTATCCTTAGAATAAGACATGTTTATCCTAGAATAAGACATGTTTATCCTTAGAATAAGACATGTTAATCCTTAGAATAAAGGTATTCTCTGTGAAAACAGTGTTGCAAAACTTTATGTTGTTACATTGTTATATGTAATAAATATTTATGATTTATATGCTTGTTTGTCAGTTCCATTTTGAATACAAACTTGCCATTAGATATATGTCAGAAGGTAATTGGATCACTCTGGTGACACCTGATTGATGGATACCATGCTCCTCCATGAAACTGCATTACTGCAAAAATTGTCATTCAGACATTTTGGATCATTATCAGTCAGTGTTTTAAGAAAATTAGCCAACCTGAAGCCCTGTTGTGCATGGTGGTTGATTGGCACTGTTTCCGTGTTTAATGCTCTGAATATGATCAACCAGCTGTATCATACAAAAGTTGGTACTTGTTGTTTCCCTGCCTGGTAGTTGACATTAAGAGGATTAAAAAAGGACTGGTTGACTCGTGTTAGTATGTTGTGGCTGAGTAGAATATCTGTAATAATCTAGCACTATTAAACTTGCATAAGTCTGGACAAGTACAAGAAGCCACACACATATGTACATGCATGTCACTATAATAGTGCAATAAACTTGAAAATGTTATATCTCCTCACCTCAAACATTATCTCAGGGGCAACTTTTGTCCTTTCGTGAACCGTACTAAAGATTAGGACACCAATATTTCAACACATTTCCTAACATGTTAAAAAAAAATGTATATTTGTATACATAAGATAGCGATGCAATATCACAAAGAACAATGTAGAATGAAGTGTGTGGTTTTTTTCACGATAAAACATTGTTGTCATGAACGGGAGAGATATGACAATCGGTGTTGAGAGAAAAGGTACAGGTAATCAACATGAGGATTGTGAGAATATCTGGGAAATACCCTCCTGTGCATTAATGGACATTGCCGAGGTCGAATTCTATTAAGGGAGTCATCATTATGTAGATACGGGTAAATATTTTTAAAGCTTGTATATTTTATCATCATCCTGAAAGAGGCTGTACATAATGCTGATATCTCATTTAAGAAATAAACAATGACTGGGAGTTGTTAATAATACAATAAACCAAGCAGTGTTTTACGATAAACAACTCCCACTCGTCGTTTATTTCTTAAATAAGCAACACTGAAGAATCTAAAGTATGGAGTGACCCCATATGTTTTGAAGTTCCCCCTGCTTGTTGCCCCTGCTTGTTGCACCTACTGGTTGCCCCTGCTTGTTGCCCCAGCTTGTTGCCACTGCTTGTTGCACCTACTTGTTGCCCCTGCTTGTTACACCTACTTGTTGCCCCTGCTTGTTGCCCCAGCTTGTTGCCCACTGCTTGTTGCACCTACTTGTTGCCCCTGCTTGTTGCCCCTGCTTGTTGCCCCAGCTTAATTGTTGCCACTACTTGTTGCCCCAGCCTGTTGTCCCTGCTTGTTGCCACTGCTTTTTGCCCCAGCCTGTTGCCCCTGCTTGTTGCCCTAGCCTGTTGTCCCTGCTTGTTGCCACTGCTTGTTGCCTCTGCTTGTTACACCTACTTGTTGCCCCTGCTTGTTGCCCCAGCTTGTTACACCTACTTGTTGCCCCTGCTTGTTGCCCCTGCTCGTTACACCTACTTGTTGCCCCTGCTTGTTGCCCCTGCTTGTTGCACCTACTTGTTGCCCCTGCTTGTTGCCCCTGCTTTTTGCCCCAGCCTGTTGCCCCTGCTTGTTGCCCTAGCCTGTTGTCCCTGCTTGTTGCCACTGCTTGTTGCCTCTGCTTGTTGCCTATGCTTGTTGCCACTGCTTGTTGCCCCAGCCTGTTGCCCCTGCTTGTTGCCCAAGCCTGTGGTTCCTGCTTGTTGCCCCAGCCTGTTGTCCCTGTTTGTTGTCCCAGCTTTTGCCCCTGCCTGTTGCCACTGCTTATTGCCCCAGCCTGTGGTCCCTGATTGTTGCCCAAGCCTGTTGCCCAAGCCTGTTGCCCAAGCCTGTGGTTCCTGCTTGTTGCCCCAGCCTGTTGTCCCTGTTTGTTGTCCCAGCTTTTGCCCCTGCTTGTTGCCACTGCTTATTGCCCAAGCCTGTTGCCCCTGCTTGTTGTCCCTGCTTGTTGCCCCAGCCTGTTGCCCAAGCCTGTGGTCCCTGCTTGTTGCCCCAGCCTGTTGCCCCTGCTTGTTGCCCCTGCTTGTTGCCCCAGCCTGTTGCACAAGCCTGTGGTCCCTGCTTGTTGCCCCAGCCCGTTGCCCCTGCTTGTTGCCCAAGCCTGTTGCACAAGCCTGTGGTCCCTGCTTGTTGCCCCAGCCCGTTGCCCCTGCTTGTTGCCCAAGCCTGTTGCACAAGCCTGTGGTCCCTGCTTGTTGCCCCAGCCCGTTGCCCCTGCTTGTTGCCCAAGCCTGTTGCACAAGCCTGTGGTTCCTGCTTGTTGCCCCAGCCTGTTGCACAAGCCTGTGGTTCCTGCTTGTTGCCCAAGCCTGTTGCACAAGCCTGTGGTTCCTGCTTGTTGCCCCAGCCTGTCCCTTTTTGTTGTCCCAGCTTTTGCCCCTGCTTGTTGGTACTGATTGCTGGAGTACTCAGGAGGGATGATATACACCTCATACAACTGGCATTATTACCAGCACCACATTTGTGTTCCTTTCAGTTATTTTCCATGTGGCTACTTTAATGCCAAACAGAGAGTCTGATCCCAACTGCAATGCTAAGAAACTGCACATTGGAAATGACTTTGTGACGATCGTGTACAATGACAGTGGTGAAGAGTACAAGATGGGAACCATCAAGGTATGGCCTGTGGTAGTTGGCATGACACACACTACATTAGGATGCACAATGGATTGTCTGTGTATGACGGCAGTCTGTAAGTAATAGAGGCTGGACCAGACAATCCAGTGATTGACATCATGAGTATCGATCTCTGTAATTGGGATACAATGGCATCATCAACCAAGTCACCTGCACAGATTGATGTAGGTTAAGTTTTATAAGTCAGTTGGAGACTGAGGCTAGCTGTCACTTCTTTGCATATGTTGAATTTGTAGTGAACGACAATGATTGTGATTTGGGTGTTTTAGATCATACATGTGGCCTCTTTTCAGGTCATCATATTTAGTTGAATGGGTTTGTGTACAATAGCCTGTGGTCTTTCAACAGCCTTGTACAAATAGGTCTTATTTAACCCTCTATATGCCGAGGTTTTTTTCTGACACACATTTTTCTAACATCGGAAAAGTGAAGGTTGTGCGAGAATTGCGCTCACGCGGCACTGGATCTACCTCTGGCTATAAAATTATGCAGAGGTGGAGAATATTAAATTTCCTATTTTATGGTGTAAAGTTAACTGCAAATATTAAACTGGTTTTAAAAAAATACACTTCTAAGTGTTGTCTGAGAATTTATTCTGCGTTGAAAAACAGTAAATTTCTCCACTTTTTATCGTCACCGATAAAAGTACTGTGCGATGATTTTTTATATTTAGAATCTTTACGGAATCTGTGAGCCAACAAAATACTGCCTAATATCTGAACTACATAACTATATATCAAATAGAGTTATATGTGTATGTATAACAACATACATTCAATGCCAAAAATAGCTTGCCGTGAATGACGAAAACTGATTTTTCTCTATGACATCAAAAGGCGACAGAGAGGTTACACACGTACAAAGAAAAGGAGGCATAACTCCGCTATGCTTAGCACTAGTTTATTGTAACTCAGGTCACTTGGTGAGAATAAGCTGTGGGTGAGGAA
This sequence comes from Haliotis cracherodii, assembly GCF_022045235.1. Lineage (NCBI taxonomy): Eukaryota > Metazoa > Mollusca > Gastropoda > Lepetellida > Haliotidae > Haliotis > Haliotis cracherodii. Next base: position 49,100,702 of record NW_027266275.1, on the reverse strand, counting down.
AATGTATTTTCGTGGTGTTTTGTTCACGAGGCACCAAACTATTTCAACACAAATATTGATAAAGAAACTGTAATGAAATCGTGCAACATAAAAAAGAGGTAATAGAGAAATGGATGGCCCTATCTAACCCATAACTTAGTCCTTATTTTCCAACATTCTCCTGATTGTGTAAGTGTAATTTGACTAATGTTACATCATTATTAATGGAGCACTAGCCTTATCATCAAATGTAATGAAATACCCAAAAATTAACACCATTCTATTTGACGTCATGGCTAGTTTTATGTCTTTGATAACGTCAGAGAAAGACAACACTGGTATTTTGATAAATATATATCTCCTTAATTTTGGTTCATGGTATGGAAAATCTCGATGTGTAAAATGGAATTTGACACTTTTTCGACACAACATAAAATGACAGCTTTCAACAAGTAAATAATGTCTTAAATATGTTAACAATTAGACAGTTTATCGTGTATCTTAATTGGACAAGACACGCACCTGTTTGGCATCAATTTACGTTATGAAATACACAAAAGAATATTTCAAAACAACCAAAATTATATCCAATATTGGACATATATTTGTTCAGTACGCAGGATTTTACTAGGGGACTTTCGTTGATTCAGGGATCGTATGAATATAAATATGACATGTAAGTAATCAGAAACATTCTGACAATCTATGTACTTTTATTTGTCGTTATAATTTTCATTGAAACAAACGGAAATAGTCAGAAATTCTGATAAATACCGTTGTCGTTGTGCATGATTTTGCGTCAGTCATGGCATCACACAGGATGGTAACTTTGACAATTTCTGTTCAAAATATCAAATCATTACAATGTATCTATTTTAAATTCCCTAATTCTTCCTATGATGCACTTCCCATGCATATTCTGAAAATGTTGAGCCAATATCTTGAACGAATAGACGAACGGATAGCTCAAAATAGGAGAAAATGCTACACTGTAACATCTGTATTTTGCTTTGTTTACATTTCAAACAAGTGCAGTTTTTCAGGCACAGCATTCGTTTTCACACCTAACTTATTTTGCTTGATTTCTAGAACTTACTTATTGATGTAGCTAGAGGAATAGGACTTGAACAGGTTTAATATTGTACTACATGATTCCCACAGGTGTGTTTGATATTGAGTACATGGTATCCCACATCACTAGCACAACACTCACTTGCTCAGCACCTTGTGTTGTCTTTCAGGGCCAGTTCAATTATGTAAACATTGTCATCCGTCCACTGGATTATGAGAGCAATGCAGTGACTCTGCAGACTAAGGAAGGTGAGTGTATGTTGCTTAAATTAATCAATGATTGATAAACGTTTTAATAGTCATCAATTTACCCTCCCTCCCTGCAGCAAGTCTTGTTTCTATGGTGAATGTATAATGTGGATCTGGAAAGATTCACACCTTCGAAATTATTGCAAGTGGCTAACAGTAGCCTCCACTGTATCGGGAAACTTTTGCGACATCCTTGTGCTAATGTTGCTGACCAATCAAAGCTACTTTAGCATGTGTTATTGGTGGCGTGATGAAATGATACGTCATTGTCAGTCAGTGTTTTTTAACCTACAGATGCATGTGTTGTTGTAGTTGACATGGAAGTTTGGAGTAGTGTGTTTGTCTAACTGTATTAGCATAGACTGGCTGGCATATGCCTGGACTACTGAGGGTTAATGTAAGCCACTTGATGAGATGTGGCAGGTTAGTGAAATTTCTTTATTAGACTATTGACACTAAGTGACATTGGGTCAATAATGTTGATATCTCATATAAGAAATAAACAACACTTGGTCACTTGGGGGACATGGGTCACTCGGGGTACATCGGTCACTGGGGGACATGGGTCACTCGGGGGACATGGGTCACTCGGGGGACATGGGTTACTCTGGGGTACATGGGTCACTCGGGGGACATGGGTCACTCGGGGTACATCGGTCACTGGGGGACATGGGTCACTCGGAGGACATGGGTCACTCTGGGGACATGGATCACTCGGGGTACATGGGTCACTCGGGGTAAATGGGTCACTTGGAGGACATGGGTCACTTCGGAGGATATGGGTCACTCCGGGGACATGGGTCACTCTGGGGACATGGATCACTCCGGGTACATGGGTCACTCGGGGTACATGGGTCACTCGGAGGACATGGGTCACTCCGGGGGACATGGGTCACTCGGGGTACATGGGTCACTCGGGGGACATGGATCACTCCGGGGGACATGGGTCACTCGGGGTACATCGGTCACTGGTGGACATGGGTTACTCGGGGTACATGGGTCACTCGGGGTACATGGGTCACTGGTGGACATGGGTTACTCCGGGGGACATGGGTCACTCGGGGTACATGGGTTACTCGGGGGACATGGGTCACTCGGGGTACATGGGTCACTGGTGGACATGGGTTACTCGGGGTACATGGGTTACTCGGGGTACATGGGTCACTCGGGGGACATGGGTCACTCGGGGGACATGGGTCACTCGGGGTACATGGGTCACTCGGGGTACATCGGTCACTAGTGGACATGGGTAACTCGGGGTACATGGGTCACTCGGGGGACATGGGTTACTCTGGGGTCATGGATTACTCCGGGGACATGGGTCACTCTGGGGACATGGATCACTCCGGGTACATGGGTCACCCTGAGGACATGGGTCACTCCGGGGGACATGGGTCATTCCGGGGACATGGGTCACTCGGGGGACATGGGTCACTCAGTGGACATGGGTCACTCTTGGGATTTGGGTCACTCGGGGAACAATGGTCACTCAGGGAACATGGGTCATTCGGGGGACATGGGTCACTCCGGGTACATGGGTCACTGGGGGGACATGGGTCACTTGGGGGACATGGGTTACTTGGGGGACATGGGTCACTCGGGGGACATGGGGCACTGGTGGGGACATGGGGCACTCGGGGTACATGGGGCACTAGGGGGACATGGGGCACTCGGGGTACATGGGTCACTGGGGGGACATGGGGCACTGGTGGGGACATGGGTTACTCGGGGGACATGGGTCACTCGGGGGACATGGGGCACTGGTGGGGACATGGGTCACTCGGGGGACATGGGTCACTGGGGGGACATGGGGCACTCGGGGTACATGGGTCACTGGGTTACTCGGGGGACATGGGTCACTGGGGGGACATGGGTTACTCGGGGGACATGGGTTACTTGGGGGACATGGGTCACTCGGGGGACATGGGTCACTGGGGGGACATGGGTCACTGGGGGGACATGGGTCACTCGGGGGACATGGGTTACTTGGGGGACATGGGTTACTTGGGGGACATGGGTCACTCGGGGGACATGGGTCACTGGTGGGGATATGGGTCACTCGGGGGACATGGGTCACTCAGGGTACATGGGGTTTTATGCGTCCCACCACGAGCAGAAGGGACATGGGTCACATAAAACCGACATGTTTTAATATGACATTGCAAATTAATTAAAACAAATTCAAAACTGATGGAAAGCATGTTCGATTGAACTGAGGTTAAGTGCATGATGGTCATAGACTATTGTCAAGCATAACAATATGGCAGATACACAAGTGCCTCACTACATTCCAAACATTCGTGGAGGACAGTACTTGGTTAACTCCAGCTACAGATTTTGTATCAGGTTAAGAAACAGATACAGAATGCACTGGCACTGTTGTCTGAGAACATGCAACTCCACCATAACACTCTGATCAACTATAGAAGCCTCTTCTGCCAAGTCAAGACTAGCTCTACCATGTCACCATTCTGCATTTGCAGTATGTGAGGCCCACTAGTGTAGGGACGACTGCCCAACAAGCCTTCAAGGACGATCCCAGTGTGGCCCAGCTTGTAATGCTTCAAATATAAAAGAACTGGTTCTCAGGCAATGGCTTTTGAAAGTGTAGAGTGGTCGTTTGCGCAGTGTTTTTTGAAGTTTATTTTGGTTGTTCAAACTACAGTAGTATGTAACCAAATAAACAGTTGTGTACAATCAACTAGAAGTATGAAGCAAATCTGTACTTAAGTACACAAGGTAGTCCTGTTAGTACACTATCTGGCTAGAAAAGTGTTCATTGTGTGTCTGGACTTAGGTTGTAATCCGTTACATTTCGTTTATCCAAGACTTCATTCAATATTACGATATGGCTGAAATATTGCCAATGTGACGTTAAACTTTAACTCACTCACTCACTCATTCAACTTTGTTTACAATAATTTCAGCAAATTTGTGTATGGACTGATTGGCAAATCACATTAACTCACCATGAACTCGCCCTGAAATGAACATCAGTTAGAGATACAAAGTCTTCAGTCTTCCTATCATTGTCTTTAGGTTTCTTTTCAGTTAGGATGTTGGCCATACCAGTATTTTTCAAACTCAATCACCAATAGACTGGGGAGTAAATGTGTGAACAGCTGATTGCCTATTTTACGAGACAAATACACATGTGATCTTAATCCCTGTGTTTGAAACATTGTGCAGCATACAGTACACAAATACAACCGAATTTGTAAATCTAGTGATGAATACACAATGCCATTTAGAAAGTGGTCAAATGTAACAATTGTTATATTTGGGATAACACTTTATTTTGGGGGTTGAGTCCCATTCAGGATTCGAACCAACAGTGTCAGGGGGAGGTACCAAATTGCCAGCACACAAAGTCACAAAGTTTTTCTCTCTCTTCAAGATCATAGACTTTTTTAAAGTCAGAACAATCTTTTGTTGAAGTCCCTGTTCTTCCACTCTGAGCATGCCAAGTGAAGAAAAAGAAATATTGACAACTTGAACATGCTCTTGAACAGTACAAAAGATGATTTCTTGCTTGGGAGAATTGTGCTGTCGAGTACCTTGATGCTGTCTCACTTCTAACTGGGTACTAATGTGAAGGAATTTGAATTGTTGTAAATGTGTATAAATATATACCATGTATATAATAGATTGTATTTTATTTATATTTCATATCCAAGGTTATATTTTAAACAGACTGTAGTCAGCAAATCAAAGAAACCAGCAAACCAGAAACACAGGGGCTGGTAGAGTGGTGTACACAGGGCCTGGTAGAGCGATGTATACACATGTACACAGAGGCTGGTAGAGTGGTGTATACAAGTGTACACAGGGCCTGGTAGAGCGATGTATCCACGTGTACACGGGCTGGTAGAGTGGTGTATACACGTGTACACAGGGGCTGGTAGAGTGGTGTATACAAGTGTACACAGGGCGTGGTAGAGCGATGTATCCACGTGTACACGGGCTGGTAGAGTGGTGTATACACGTGTACACAGGGGCTGGTAGAGTGGTGTATACAGGGGCTGATAGTGATGTACATAGGGCCTGGTAGAGCGATGTATACACATGTATACATGTGTAAACAGGGGCTGGTAGAGTCATGTCTACACATGTACACAGGGGCTGGTGGAGTGGTGTATACACGTGTACACAGGGGCTGGTAGAGTGGTGTACACAGGGGCTGGTAGAGTGGTGTACACAGGGGCTGGTAGAGTGGTGTACACAGGGGCTGGTAGAGTGGTGTACACAGGGCCTGGTAGAGCGATGTATACATGTGTACACAGGGGCTGGTAGAGTGGTGTATACACGTGTACACAGGGGCTGGTAGAGTGGCGTATACAGGGGCTGATAGAGTGATGTACACAGGGCCTGGTAGAGCGATGTATACTCATGTATACACGTGTACACAGGGGCTGGTAGAGTGGTGTACACAGGGGCTGGTAGAGTGGTGTACACAGGGGCTGGTAGAGTGGTGTATACACGTGTACACGGGCTGGTAGAGAGGTGTACACAGGGCCTGGTAGAGCGATGTATACATGTGTACACAGGGGCTGGTAGAGTGGTGTATACACGTGTACACAGGGGCTGGTAGAGTGGCGTATACAGGGGCTCATAGAGTGATGTACACAGGGCCTGGTAGAGCGATGTATACTCATGTATACACGTGTACACAGGGGCTGGTAGAGTGGTGTATACACGTGTACACAGGGGCTGGTAGAGTGGTGTATACACGTGTATACAGGGGCTGGTAGAGTGGTGTATACCTGTGTATACAGGGGCTGGTAGAGTGGTGTATACAGGGTATGGGAGTGAGGTGTATAGAGGGTAGATAGATAGATATTTTTTATTTCCTCCAATTGAATGAAGATAACAATATACTGATATTATTAAGTTACATGTTTAGCATGAATTGGGGGTATATTTAAGAATTGGCTTTCACTTTGTGTGAGTTCAAGCTCCGACGTTCATACAGTTTGGCTCTTACTCTATGTAGGTTCCTACTCCAATGAACTCACACAAAGAGAAAGTCAATTCTTATAATTTTTTTATATAACTTTTTTACCTCAAAGGACATAGACCTTGATCTGTACACACTTATATTTAGTACGTGTGACTTCATGTATACACTGACAGCCGTACAACAACCAGCTGTATAAAATAGCGGCATAAAAAAGTTCCTTAAAACGAAAGGTGTCATGAGCTTATGTATGCTCATCATGCTCAACAGGGACAACTTTTGTAGTTTCAATAAACTAAAGTAATCAAATAATATCCTCATTAGATGAGAAGAACTACCTCAGTAGGTGAGTCACAATGACAGCGCGTCGTAAAATTTACATCTAGTACAAGACATCAAATTGGTCGACGCGATAAAAGTGATGGGAGACCACTCTACCAGCCCCTGTATACACGTGTATACACCACTCTACCAGCCCCTGTATACACACGTATACATCGCTCTACCAGCCCGTGTACACGTGTATACACCACTATACCAGCCCCTGTGGACACATGTATACACCACTCTACCAGGCCCTGTGTACACATATATACACCACTCTACCAGCCCCTGTGTACACGTGTATACACCACTCTACCAGCCCCTGTGTACACATGTATACACCACTCTACCAGGCCCTGTGTACACATATATACACCACTCTACCGGCCCCTGTGTACACCACTCTACCAGCCCCTGTGTACACATGTATACACCACTCTACCAGCCCTTGTGTGCACATATATACACCACTCTACCGGCCCCTGTGTACACCACTCTACCAGCCCCTGTGTACACATGTATACACCACTCTACCAGCCCTTGTGTGCACATATATACACCACTCTACCAGCCCCTGTGTACACGTGTATACACCACTCTACCAGCCCCTGTGTACACATGTATACACCACTCTACCAGCCCTTGTGTGCACATATATACACCACTCTACCGGCCCCTGTGTACACCACTCTACCAGCCCCTGTGTACACATGTATACACCACTCTACCAGCCCTTGTGTGCACATATATACACCACTCTACCAGCCCCTGTGTACACGTGTATACACCACTCTACCAGCCCCTGTGTACACATGTATACACCACTCTACCAGCCCTTGTGTGCACATATATACACCACTCTACCGGCCCCTGTGTACACCACTCTACCAGCCCCTGTGTACACATGTATACACCACTCTACCAGCCCCTGTGTGCACATATATACACCACTCTACCAGGCCCTGTATACACCACTCTACCAGCCCTTGTGTACACGTGTATACACCACTCTACCAGCCCCTGTGTACACGTGTACACACCACTCTACCAGCCCCTGTGTACACGTGTATACACCACTCTACCAGCCCGTGTACACGTGTATACACCACTCTACCAGCCCCTGTGTACATGTGTATACATCGCTCTACCAGGCCCTGTGTACACCTCTCTACCAGCCCCTGTGTACACGTGTATACACCACTCTACCAGCCCCTGTGTGCACATATATACACCACTCTACCAGGCCCTGTATACACCACTCTACCAGCCCCTGTGTACACGTGTATACACCACTCTACCAGCCCCTGTGTACATGTGTATACATCACTGTACCAGGCCCTGTGTACACCACTCTACCAGCCCCTGTGTACACGTGTATACACCACTCTACCAGCCCCTGTGTACATGTGTATACATCACTGTACCAGGCCCTGTGTACACCACTCTACCAGCCCGTGTACACGTGTAAACACCACTCTACCAGCCCCTGTGTGCACATATATACACCACTCTACCAGGCCCTGTATACACCACTCTACCAGCCCCTGTGTGCACATATATACACCACTCTACCATTCCCTGTGTACACCTCTCTACCAGGCCCTGTGTACATCACTCTACCAGGCCCTGTATACACCACTCTACCAGCCCCTGTGTACACGTGTATACACCACTCTACCAGCCCCTGTGTACATGTGTATACATCACTGTACCAGGCCCTGTGTACACCACTCTACCAGCCCCTGTGTACACGTGTATACACCACTCTACCAGCCCCTGTGTACATGTGTATACATCACTGTACCAGGCCCTGTGTACACCACTCTACCAGCCCGTGTACACGTGTATACACCACTCTACCAGCCCCTGTGTACATGTGTATACATCGCTCTACCAGGCCCTGTGTACACCTCTCTACCAGCCCCTGTGTACACGTGTATACACCACTCTACCAGCCCCTGTGTGCACATATATACACCACTCTACCAGGCCCTGTATACACCACTCTACCAGCCCCTGTGTGCACATATATACACCACTCTACCATTCCCTGTGTACACCTCTCTACCAGGCCCTGTGTACATCACTCTACCAGGCCCTGTATACACCACTCTACCAGCCCCTGTGTACGTCACTCTACCAGCCCCTGTGTACACGTGTATACACCACTCTACCAGGCCCTGTATACACCACTCTACCAGCCCCTGTGTACACGTGTATACACCACTCTACCAGGCCCTGTGTACATCACTCTACCAGCCCCTGTGTACACGTGTATACACCTCTCTACCAGCCCCTGTGTACATCACTCTACCAGCCCCTGTGTACACGTGTATACACCACTCTACCAGCACCTGTGTACACGTGTATACATCGTTCTACCAGGCCCAGTGTACACCACTCTACCAGCCCATGTGTTCACACAATTTCTCCCGTGACAGGCAAGCCACTTGTTAGCATTCATGTTATGTTTTTTGTTATCTATAAAAAGCTGAGTAACGTTTTGAGAATTAGTAATGTAATTTGATATTTGTTGATGACTTTGGATTACTCGGCCCATAACTTTATTTGCATCGACTCGCCGTGACCATCATTCTCAATGTGCAACACTAAATAGGCCCACCTTTTTAGTGTATGTAAATACGTTATTCGTATATTTGTCCGCTAGAAACAAATGTTATAAAACCAGTTAAGAGGAAATTAAATATTGTCTTAAATATTGTGAAATATTGTTAACGAAAAACAAGGGCCCAAGGAACTGTCAGCAGGATTGATCAGGCAAGATTTTAAAATACCAACTCAGGCAATTGATCAGCTGATTACTGCTAGGTAAATCTTCTCAAGTCCATCAATGGATTGTAATATTTTTGAATGAATTTTCCTCTTTAAAACTAATTTCACAGTGAATAATTTAATATGTAAAATGATTATTTTGTGTCATCTTTTTTTTTTTTTTTGTTCCTGAACATGGTGAGCACATGTGTTTTTATTGAATAAAAAAATAATTATTCAGTGGACAATTTTTCCTTTGAACATAATATTTCACATCATGACACCAAAATGTTACTAAATGAGTTATCTAATTTCCCCATGTTTGTGAATGACAAGAAACAATGTGAATTTGACAAGCACAATACTTTATTGTGTGTGAAACATAAATACATAGGATATATGTGAACAATAAATTATCATTTCAATAGTTCTACAAATATAATACCCTTGTAATGTTACATTGTTATTTTACTGCAACAGTTACATCCAAACTTTATTCTTTTGTTATTTTATTAGATTAGAAGTTAAGACTTACTGATAATAGGTAATTTAAAATTAACATTCTCTTCTTTTTATCTTCATGAAAACAAGACTCATAATAAATATGTATTTTAGTGACCTGTTCACATATGATTTTTTTGTAAAAAATATTAAAATTAAATTTAGACATTGCTAATTTAAAGAAATGAGGTTCATGCTTAAATGTTATAAGAGGACCTCTTGTTGGTCATTTCTTCATCACCCATAAATCTGAATTTTTCTTTACTTACCATGTTCTGAAAATTTACACATTAGAATAATTTAAGGTCTCTGATTAAAGTAACGACACAGCTTCCACTCCTAGGCAGCCAATTAGGCAGTGAAAAAAACAAAACACTGTAAACCTTGTAATGGGCGAATAATAAATAAAAATACATTTCTTATTTTGTCATATGTCAAGTTTATCATCCCAATTTTAATCATTAAAATTAAGCTAGCTGTGCATATTGAGGCTCTTTATCTGCTATGATAATATAACAATTGCATTATTAAAGAAGAGTTTTTTTCCTCAGAAAACATGGTAAATAATAAATCTTTGGTTTAAAGAATATACTTGAAACAAACATAATTCTACATGTCTTAATGCTCTTTTCTGTCTGTTAATTCTGAAAATAATTAACTGTGATATTGAGTTTCTACCTAAAACTAATCATGTGAAATTAATTTTGAGATTATTTCATGCTATCTGAAATACAAAATATATTTTAAGATGCATAAATGTACATCATTGTTGGAAAAAAAGTATTATTTTTTTTTAAAATATACCTAATAAGGTTGAATGGTGCCCACCATCTTTGTCTTCATCATTTTGTCTGCTCCCTATAAGAAATCAAAATAGTTAAGAAAATATATAAATACATTTATTACTTTTTTGAGTTTACATAGATTTAGGTATGACTTAATTCAAGTTTAAACGTGTTGTTTTTTCATAATGAGTTTCTTAATTGTCCTGAGATAGTATGTTTAAATAATGGAAGTCTTCATGTTTAAAAAACACCAAAAAATTATAGGCCAAAATACATTAATTATATTGATCTGGATAAACTCCACCTGTTGAAAGGGGAAACATCTGCTGTGGTTGCAAAACATCTTGGTCGTGAGATGTACGGTCCGTCCGGCAAAGATTGATCGTTTTCTGCATTAACATTGAGTATTGCTTTAGATCAAAATTATTTGAGTGTTTATTTTCTTAAAATATGAAATTTAAAGCCCTGTTTATACGCATCCATTTACCCCTGGGGTATTTTTACCCTTGTGGGTATATCTGCCCCTTGGGGTATATTTGGGCGTATAAACGCATTTACCCCTGGGGGCATTAATACCCCGAGTGGTAAATTTGTTTACCCCACAGGTAAATTTACCCCTAGGGGGTTATTTTGTGCATATAAACGCATTCCGACATTTGTCCCACCAGATTCACTGTCTTGCAACACCCCTATGTATTTGCAATGGACCAGTTCACTGGGAATTTCCTGAAAATGTATAAATAGATATTATGCAATACAATAGAACACGGATACAATGAACCCGGATATAGCGAACAAACGGATACAACAAACTGTTAAAAAATCCCTGATTTATCTCCTATATAATATCATATAAAATTTACGTATATAACGAACTCTCTACAGCGAACTAACGGATACAGCGAATTGATATCTGATTACCGACAAGCCCATCTATCACTAATTAGTGACGTGTATAGTGAACTGAGAAATCTCACTCAGTGTCAAGTGTCACTGACAATTGGCTGTATGCAATCAGTGGCGAATCAACACAATGGCGGTAAATCAATACAATCAGCAGTGACGGATCAACCTTGTTAAATTTGCATTGTGTTAATCTTACCTGTACATGTAATCTTGTCTGTAAAACAGACATTAAACATATACATTTTATGAGATTGTGTCCAAGTGTCAGTTCACTTGCATTATGCTGTCATGGCGGGCAATAGTAAGAGGAAAGCTGTCAGTTTAGACACGAAATTGAGAATTATTAATGCTGTTGATGCTGGCATAAAAACTAAGAAAGACCAAAGCTGACCATCTTGCAGTCATATTAGGCCATGAAATTTCACGTGTAACACTGCAATTACGTGTATTGTGTTTTGTCTTATCCAGGATGGCGGACGTTTCCGAGCGAAAACGTGTATAACGAACAACGGATATATTGAACTGATTTCTCTGGTCCCTTGTAGTTCGTTATATCCGTGTTCTACTGTACTTAAGAGGAGTTTTAGAAGTCAAAACCAACAACATTCTCCTGCTAAATTGAAAAATGCCACCGAAAGCTAAACGTGCTCAAGGTAATGCATGGTCTGAAGAGGAGACCAAGTGTATGCCAGACTAGACTAACATATAGTCTCTGAAATGAACATATCGTACAGAAAAAAACAGTTGTTCAGTTATCTTAATAAAAATCTAATAAAAAGGGAGCCCAGTGATTCTCTTCATTTTCAGATACTGCAGTAATCTAGACTTGCCAAACATTATAGACTTTCATGGGCTGTAGTTGATATAAATGTATCAGGGTCTGTAAGACAGACTAATGCCAGACATTTGGGTGGAATTACATATACAGGCCCAGCTTGAGGGTGCAAGTGCTACAGATACAGTCGTTTATGCGAAGGTGACCACAGCCATGAAGGACAGGGGTTTTGTCAAAACAGCAAGCCAGTGCAAAGAACGGATGAAAACATTGAAGAGGAGTTACAGGACGTGCAGAGACAAACTGAAAACCAGTGGACAATCACGGACTCTGTGTAAATACTACATGGAACTGAATGGGATTCTTGAAAACAGGCCATTAACTTCGCCAACAAAGGTCGTACAGAGTATGGTATCTGAGCAGGATATGTCTGATTTTGAAAACGACAATGATTTTATCCATGAGGCTGTTGCGAGTGATGAAGTTGAGGTCCTGCCAAGTGGTAGTGCCATCAAGGATTCCAATGTGATTGCAGATGGTGAAGTTAGTGATACCGATACTGCAAGTCAGACAGAAGCAACTGTTTGTAAAGGCAAATATGCTGCATCTGGGAAAACAAAGCTAAAGGGAAAGGAGAGAAAAAGTCGTCTTGAGCTCACACTAAATACTGTGATGGACAAATTCACCAAATCAAACGAAATGATTGAAAGCAACCATATCGATCTTGAAAAGGCTCAACTGGAATATGAAATGAAGAAACTTGATGATGAGGCCTTTAAACGTGATTTTGAACTTTAAAAAATGGACATGGAAGAGAAACTAAATCAGCCGACCAGACCACCAGCTCCGAATGTTTCAAATGATCCTGGACAACCGCCCTCAGTTTCCCCGCCCAGGACCAAATGCATTTGACACCCCATACTCAGGTGCATCTACACAGCAAAGTTGCCAACCTTACAACTCACACAGTCAACAGGGTATCCAAACAACTCCAAGAAGAAACATAGACGACTCAATTGAGGATAAAAACTTGTCTCCCCATCGCCATTATCACACTATGAGCAGTGATGGACGTACCTACTTGAACATGTAAACTGTACATGACTACTGCATTGCCTGTTGGCCCCCAAATCTTGTTCATTATTTTTTCATTATTTGTGTTAGAAGACTCTTCGTTTTGTTACTTATCATGATCATTTGGTATTGAAACACATAAGTTGTCTGTGGAAATTGTGCCCTTTTACTATTTATTTAGAAGTGTATTTGTAATCATTTTAAGCAGTGTTATGTTGATACAAATAGTATTTTGTCACAATGCGATGCATGTACACATGTATGTAACATGTAAACATGAGAGTATTTCTATATTATCAAAGCTAACGTCACACTCATGCATAACTGCAAGACGTAGCAGATGGTATTGGTTTCTGATGTTTGTTTCCCATCGTAGGTTTAAAACAGATGGTATATTTGCGAAGATAAGATTTCTTTATTTGAAAACATGTAATTTCAGATTAAATTTCAAGCTAATTGTCCACGTGTTGTCTATGCTCTCCTTTAAATGCGATCCCAATAATGGGAACATGTGTAGCATCAATTGCTCCTGAGCAGTTCGGACAGTTCCATTTGTTTCTATACCCATCAACAACCTCCCGCAAGGCTTCACCACGTGGAAATCTGACCAGTTCATTGAACATCCTGTGATATATGGCTTTGCAGATGTCATGGACACAGATACACACTGTTGACCTGGCTATTCCAAACAAGTTACCGATTGTTCGGTACTCTACTGTTGCGGCCAAGAAGTACACAGCTACTGCAACGCGATGTTCAGTGGTCAAGGCTTCTCTAACCATTGATGAACGGCGCAAAACTGGCTCCAATTGTAGGCAGATCGCTTGAGACATCCTGAAATTTTCAAGCCATTGAACTTCATCAAATGTTTTTAAAACAATACCGTACCACCAACTTCTGCTTCTTTCTTTCATCCAGGTTAAACTTTCTCGTAGAAAAGACAAGCTTATTGCAAGAGCAAATGCCTGCATAAAACGTTGCCTTCTCCTTTTCCGAGCACTACAACCAAACCTCTCCATTGTCTTGACTCAAATGAGTTAAATTGATTGATATTATCAGGGAGTCTATATGATATGAGAATTATCTACCCACAAGTATACAAGTGCATATAAACACAACCACATTTTACCCTTTGCCCACGTGGGTATATTTACCCTGGGGGGTAATATACCCATGGGGGCAAAGAGTGTGCATATAAACAGGGATTTAGTCTCGATTATTTTAATTTAACTATGAAATGTTTTTGATCGATCAGCTCTAGATCAACACTTCGTTATAACATGACATTTCTTATGTGGTTGATGGTTATTTTTTTTAAACAATACCGAAAACAATATGGTTTGTTTCGCTTTTTCATCAGTATTTTTACATGAAGTAAATAACTGTTTCATTAGCTTTGTTATTAGCCTTGAAAAAAAACAGTAAAGAATGTACCAGAGTGGCTCACCTGGTCCCGTAATATGGATGCAGTATCTCGCTTCGGTTACCGTCTTCTCATTTTGCAACTGAATCTGGTACATTGGGAAGCGGAAATTCTCTGATATATCTCCACATATCCCAGCCCTTCTTCCCCCACAAATTTTCTCTCGGTCACCAACTTTCGGAGATGGAAACACCGTCACTACGGTAATGTTTTGTCAGCTGGGGATTTCTTGTACTAGACGACCTCGGGTATCCCCTATCCGTAAATAGTGCTGTCAATTATTTTTAGCCAGCCAATCAAAACGCGATAACACAACTCTCCACTCTCAGCCAGCCAATCAGATTGGGTGAAAAAAAATAAACCACTGTGAATAAACCACTGCTGGCGATTGAAGATCAAGCCCTGTTATGGGAGAAACGTGTAAACAACACTCTATCAGCCCCTGTATACACCACACTATCACTCTTTGGTAAACTAGACTTGAAGTTGAGTATATTCTGTGTTCAAAATATCTGCAAGCCCTGAAATTAATTGAGTTCTCATTTTAGAACGAATAAGTAACAGGTTTACACTCACCACCACGAACATTACATACACCTTGTTTATATAAAGACAGGACAGCAGATAAAAATGAATACATGTTAGCTATTGATCAAAAGATATAGAATATGATGTACATCAGGATTTTCCCAATCAACAATGTTTTGACAATGGTAAGCACATTTTACATAACAAGAATAACTATCACAAGAAAAGAAACATTTTGGATAAAAATCCATTTTGTTCAGAATTGTGAGGATAGCGTTTAACACCATTTGGTGTACCCTAGTCTTTCTGTGTTGACATCTGATTGATCGACTTCACTTGATAGATCTACCTCGCTTTGCTTGCAGCTGTCAAGACTATTTTGTCTAACCATGGGCTGATATTGATATGGACAGGTATGTGTAAGGTCACTGAGTCTAAAATTCAACATTTTTATTGGTGTCGTTGTCTGGTGAAGCCATGGCGAACACTAGTCATCTACCCAACACTACACTGAAACAGTGATCGTCTGCATTGTAAGCTCTCCACGGGTCACGTGATGACAACTCTGTTAATTAAATCTCAGTAGTTTCTGAAATACGAGTAGGTTTTTAACGTTATTTGGCTACTACTAATGACTTTAGATATATATTTTTTTCTTCAAGATATTTGTTTTATACATGATTTAAGCCCATATTTAGTCTGATCATGTCCTTTAAAGTTCATTCGGAATCCTAATCCAATTTTAGGCCAAAGAGTGAGTGAGTGAGTTGGGATTAACACCACTTTAAACAGTATTCCAGTTTTATCGCGGTGTGTCAGCTTAATGTGGGAGGAAAGCCCGAAGTGATGCAGGTCTCAGACGTTTACCACTTCGGTGAAACCCACGAACACGGGTATGGTGCTGACAAACCTAGAAACATAATCAGATCGAACCGGGATTCGAAACCACAATCATAGGTTTCTGGCATGCCCAAGGGACGCAACTCTGCACAGCGAATCGCGGCACCTTAGACGACTGGGCCACCCGTGCCCCCTTAGGCCAAAAAAGCCAATTGTGAATGATTGTGGTCACAAAGAGTATGTTGAATATGTGACATTGTGCCACTGTGGTGTGATCTTTTAATTTACAGTAAATATGTTTATGCTGGGATGGTTTTGTGTTGACCCTACAACGCAGGAGTACAATATATGTTAGTCAGACTTTTTCCAATATGGAGCAATGAAGCTGAGTTAATTCCTTCAATATATGGCATAATATACCAGATAAAATGTGAATTGTTGTGTGATGTCACAGCACCTACCAATTAAATGTCCCTGCACATTGGAAACTGAGGGAAATATATAAATGGACATGTTTTTATCTTTTATCTGTTTCCTTACAGGTGAACGTTTTATCCATGTGTTGTTAAAATAGTTAAAAAGTTAACTACTAGTACCCCGGTAATTCTTGTTTTATGCAGAACTGTGAACACAAGGATTGTTTGCCCTCAATGCTTCTATAGTTAAGTGGGAAGTTGGTGTGGTTGGTAGCAAGTCAGCCTTGGGTAATAAATGCCCACTAACCACCTTCTTTTTTATTGGGACAGTTAGAGAAAATAACAAAGATTTTAAAAATACCTGTCCTAGAAAAAGATAAACCCCAGCAGGCATCCTTGTGATCATAATTTCTAATGATTTTATGTTTGATGTTGCCAACATTCTTGAAAATTCAGGTGAGCCCCACAGAGCTTTGTGGCTGTTTCTGTCTTGTTTAAAGTGGAAGGTATTCAGAGATTATCCTTGT
Organism: Haliotis cracherodii; assembly: GCF_022045235.1. Classification (NCBI taxonomy): domain Eukaryota; kingdom Metazoa; phylum Mollusca; class Gastropoda; order Lepetellida; family Haliotidae; genus Haliotis; species Haliotis cracherodii. The sequence goes on along the minus strand of NW_027266275.1, from coordinate 49,083,575 downwards.
AAATATAATGATTATCTGTATTTTGCTCCCTGTCAACATAGGCACACTTCTCTGTTTTAGAGCCATATGAGTTCAAGGGGCAAATATCTACAGGTAACCTTGTCTATCCATCAGTCTGCTGAATATGCTTCAATCTACCTGCTTCTGCTCTTTGTTGCAACATGTAATTAGTGCTAGAGATGTTTTTGGTTTATCAGAACTGCATGATGCAATACCCCTACACACTGTTGTCAAACAGCTGTGATATTTCACTGTTATTTTGGGCAGATGCAACCAACAATATACAAATGGAAGAATTAACATTGATGATGGTGAATTAAAAAACAATCTGTAATGAGGACCACAAATTATATCTGACTTTAATAATATTTTATGTGCACAAACACTATCACACTACAACAATATCCTACTTCTGTTACATCACTGCCGTAAATCCACCTGTATTTTGGCGGTCATCGCACTTTAACATCTTCACACTTTCAACTATCTATAATCAGTTGTGCAGTACATAGTATCCTGCTGCCTAATGCTCTTGTGCAAGCATGAGGTGGAAAAACCTCACTTCTTTCCTGTCTGTGCTTCAGTGTCCTGTTTGTGCTTCAGTGTCCTGTTTGTGCTGGATTCATAATAGAATAAAGAAGTTGTCATCTGTAAAATATCTTGTTTGTCCAGTGAGTGACTTAATCAAGAGCATCAATCCACGCAATTGTGATACGATGACATGCATCATCCAACTCAGTGAGCCTGACATCCCACTCCCGTTAGTCGCCTCTTACAACAAGCATAGTCACCTTTTACGATAAACATGGGTTACTGAAGACCTATTTCGTCCCCGATCCTCACGGGTTAAAATATCTTGTCTTTGCTGTTACTTATCAACACCTGAAACTGTCAATCAAACAGTGTTAGAGTTTTGTTCTCAGTTTTTGTCTGGAACACTTTGCTAATGAGAGTAACTCTATATCTTATGGAAGTGTATCAGTGCCACATTCTAAAAACAAATATCATCTACGTAGATAATAATTTCATCTACGTAGATGATACTTGAATCTATGTAGATGATATAATCTACTTTGAAGAAAGTATCTTCTACATTCAAATTATCAACACAGTTATCAACTTTGGTAACTATGTTTTCACGAGTAATCAACAATAGTTCTTGGTCAGTTATGTATTACCTCTGGCTTGATTAATGACCAATGTGTTTGACTTTCAACCTTGACATGTCCTTATTGAGGTACTATCTAACCATTAAATAATGCAACTCTCCATTTATAGGAAACTAGCACAAGGCAAAGTGGAGACTGGTCATGTGATATTTGATCGATTTCAATATTTTCTGATTTGCCTTCCATTTTTGAAGGACTGTTAAAGGATTCACATTAATTGAAACCATCAATACTTGTTGAGGTAAACATCCACAAACCAAAACATGTCTGGCAGACCCCAAGAAGGATGACACACACCACCCCTTCTTATAACCGTAATTAAGACAAAATGTTCTCAAAACTGCAAAATCATCTTAGTTTTCAAATTGTTCCAAATTCATTAATAATGAAATTTACTCTTTTGAAATTGAACCATTATGCTGACATCATACTATTGTTGTTGATTCTTAGCCAGGAATTCAATGGCCATTCTTAACATGCATTTTGTGCAAGTAAAACTGTGGCAACTGTAGGTCATTATGCAAAATTTTAGCAAACTTTTATATATACCATAACATGGTTTAAGTCAGAGAAATCACTTGCTTCTGTTTATTCTCATGATTTCGCCATTGTTAATAATAGGTAAATTAAAGAGGTGAACGTAAATAAGGGGAGAGGATCACAAAGAACTAAATCAAACTTATTAAACTAATACACGTCAACTAATACACATAAGATTTAATTATCATCCACATAGATGAAAGTATCATCTACATATTTCATTTTTAGAATGTGGCTTATATAATATCTTCATTTTACAGATGTTACTAGTTGTTACTATGTTATTTAGTAGTAGTTTCAGGGATCCGCTCACGTAAGTAGTTAGAGTGACATATCGTGAGACAGAATGGTGTTTCCTTTACCTTAGTCGCCAGCTACCTGTGCCACCCTCTCCGTCAATTTGTTCGCCAGGAAAAAGCAGACACCTAAAAGAAAACCTTTGAGGTTTTTTCATCGATATCTATAGCCATTCTTGCTTGACAACAGTATGAGGATTTATACCGAAACGTTGCCTTTAGAGTATTAAAAAAGTTGTTATCTATAAATTGTGTCCACTTTATCTCTACAACATCTGCAAGCAGCCGCACTATTAACTTATCCCCCTGAGACTCAGAAACTTTTCCAGTCTGACTCCACCCAGATGCTCTCAATGTATTTGAGCAATTGGAGAAGCAGCAGCAAGACTGCATGCAGGCCTATATCGTGGGACAAAGGGGGGACCAAATCTGTGTTAATGAGCGAGACTACACGAGACTACTGCCTTGGCAGATTCAATCAGCTGCAGGATTGAAGCCTGTCATATTCCCACATCTTCCCGAGGCAAGAGAGTTAACTGACTTTAAAAGTCCAGTTTCCACCCTTGCCGAACTAGGCTGGAATTACTGGGCTTGATCGTAGCGCCACCAGTGGCTATTACCAGTTATGTCCCTTCTAAGCCTCCCCTATGGACCATTCAGATTCCACCTCTCGTAACACTTGCGTTTGCTTCACACAAAATGGTGGCGCCCAGTCAGGACGATCTGATCGATAATCAAGATATATATTGTGATAAAACGGGTCTTACATCGCGAAATGCATCAAAGCACCTTGATTAAAAACATGAGAAGATTTGGAAAATACCTGCTGACAACGAGTTGGTGGTGCACATGCTTTGCAAATCCTGCAATCGACTGAAATCTGCACAACAGTTTACGAACCGAATTTCAATTTCGGTGGGCGATTTTGATTGGAATATGCATAGACTCGTTAGTCCAGACAAAACGTAACTCCATAATACCAGCCTAGTTTGGCAAGGCTGGAAAATAGTCAGTTAACTCTCTATCCTCGGGAAGATGTATTCCCAGGAAATTCAACATCTTGGCAGACAGTTTTTCATGGAGGAACAGAGTTGTGGCGACAGAAGCAAATCCAGTATGTATCCACCCAGACGCTCTCCCTCAATGTATTTGAGCAATTAATGAAGGAGCAGCAAGTTGACATGCAGGCTCTGACTGAGAGACATCTGACCACTGTTGTCCAGAGGATTGCATGTGTGAGGCCGGCACCCATTCTCCTTCAAGGGCTTTTGTCACCAATGGACAACTACTTGAGGAGATTTATCACCTTATGCTGGACATGCAACCTAATGTTGAAGAACAGACCACACCTTAGTTGCTTGAGTATGCTTGTTGTCACAGCCCATCGACTTCGGCACATTCAATAGACATACCGTGGAGATTGGGCCTTACATCAACTATTTGTGTCAGGAGTATGCCACGTCATTCTACCTCTTCAAGAATCTTATGAGGGCATCCCAAGGGATGCTCACACAAGTGGGCTTCATCCATAGCCTGTTGGACAGCCTAGTGAAGATGCTTGGTGATTCTTGTCCACCCAAGTCTGGATGTTTGGACAGTTGTTATGATCTCAGATTCAACATCTTATCTCACAAGTCCGGAATAGAGCAGTGTCTAAGAGGTCTGTCCTGTCTAAACACTGAAACAATAGACCGCTGTAGACATTTTGAGCTGAAACATAGAGTAGGAGGCAGGACCAGAGCTAGGGGAAGAGGTAATCGCCATATCTGACTGTCCAGAAACCACACATTGGTACACATATAGAATCTCACCCTCGTGTCTTTTGATATCAAATATATCAACACAAGTTCTTCGGAATTTTGTGTGAGGAGAAAGTATCTTGACGTGAGTAACAAATTTACTGCCTTTGTTCCACTCATCACACGAACATATAACCAGACAGGGACATCATTGTGAAACAGCAACCACTCGCTCCTGTAAACACAGCGGCAAATGACGGTTTGGATGACTTTGTTTTGTAATGGTAAGAACTTACAGATTTTTATTGATTTTTGTATACATACTATACCGTACATATTATTATGGGTATAAACCCCCTGAAAACTAAATAAGATAATATCAACGAAAAAGACGGCTTCGTATGTGTATCCAAAATGGCGGTGTAAACAAAATCCCTTGTTGTTAGGGGTGTTTATGCGCATCAGTTGCCGCACCCTATCAAACATTTGTTCCGGTGTCCGGTATAATGCATTCTTACCCACACATCTCGGATCTGACTCAATAGACCTGGATTGGTTTATGGACTTTGATCCTCAACTAATGAACACCAATTCTGGGACCAGTGGGAGGATGCCGTGTGTCATACATCAAAACTTTGAAGCATGTCAAAAACAACTGCTGGATTCTTGAAGTTGAAAGAAAAGGATACAAGTTCCATTTCCATCAACGATCACAGCTTGTACCGTGGCCAGAGGGCCAACAATTCCATCTGCAGAGAATGCAGAACCATCTACATTGTACTCCAACGTTGTATTCTTTTACAGCCTTATCAACCAGCCACAAAGCACAGACTCCACTGAACAAGTGGTCTGGTAGAAGTCCCACAATACGTTCAAACATATCATAGACATAAAACCTGATGTGGTAGTCTTTGGTGGTTGGTCCAAGGATTTTCCTGCAGCCTCAGCTTTGGTAGTTTAGTTAACCGTTTGATCTTTGTCTACAGTGAATAGGGCAGATCATAGGTTAACGACTAGAGTTACATAATAACATCACTGGTATGATGTCAGGTCAGGTCAACCAGAAGAGTCATCATTACTGGATGTGACATCAGAACTGGGAGTGTCGTCATCTGGACCGGAAGGTGTCAACAGAAGTGGTAGGCACATCACTGATTTGTGTGTCTGGCAGACTATCTGTGCAGTCATCTGATGACATCACAAGTGGTTTGGGATGCAAATAACATCTTCTGGTATAGTCTTTTTAAGGTGTTTCAGTTTTAAGGTGTTACCTAATCTTCATCATCTACCTGGTCCATCAAGTTTTGAAGAAGTTTTGGATTTTTTGGGTACCCCAAAACAACTGTTAACTATCCTAGATTACTAGATGTCAGAACCCACCAGTCACTCTAAGACTTTGTGGCAGTAATGTAAAAGAGGTAGGATATTCATAGCAATTATAACAAAATAGTAATTGTTAATGATTCTAATGATACTACCTCTATTACCTCAGTAGTCCCACACACCTCCCAAATATATGCATCTTGTGTGTGATTGTTGGAAAGAAGTGAGATTTTACTAATTTGCGCATGTGCAAGAGCATTAGGCAGCAGGATACTATTTCCTGTTTAACTGTTTATGGATAGCTGACAGTGAGAAGTCTTCTGTTGCAAACTTGTAGATTTTTATGGTGTGATGAATGCCAAAATACAGGATTAATGGCAGTGGTGTAATAGAGGTAGTATTTTTAGAACTATTAACAATGATAACTATTGTTTGATATCTGTCAGCAGCTGGTATACCAACAGCTCCTGGTTTGTAGAGTAGGGCTCTGTTCATGCCTGTTAGTGTAAGGGGTCCTACAGCTTCTGGTCTGTGTCATGTAGGGCTCTGTTCATGCCTGTTAGTGTAAGGGGTCCTACAGCTCCTGGTCTGTGTAGTGTAGGGCTCTGTTCATGCCTGTTAGTGTAAGGGGTCCTACAGCTCCTGTGTCATGTAGGGCTCTGTTCATGCCTGTTTGTGTAAGGGGTCCTACAACTCCTGGTCTGTGTAGTGTAGGGCTGTGTTCATGACTGTTAGTGTAAGGGGTCCTACAGCTCCTGGTCTGTGTAGTGTAGGGCTCTGTTCATGCCTGTTAGTGTAAGGGGTCCTACAACTCCTGATCTGTGTAGTGTAGGGCTCTGTTCATGCCCGTTAGTGTAAGGGGTCCTACAGCTCCTGGTATGTGCAGTGTAGGGCTCTGTGCATGCCTGTTAGTGTAAGGGGTCCTACAGCTCCTGATCTGTGTAGTGTAGGGCTCTGTTCATGCCTGTTAGTGTAAGAGGTCCTACAGCTCCTGATCTGTGTCATGTAGGGCTCTGTTCATGCCTGTTAGTGTAAGGGTCCTACAGCTCCTGATCTGTGTAGTGTAGGGCTCTGTTCATGCCTGTTAGTGTAAGAGGTCCTACAGCTCCTGATCTGTGTCATGTAGGGCTCTGTTCATGCCTGTTAGTGTAAGGGGTCCTACAGCTCCTGGTCTGTGTAGTGTAGGGCTCTGTTCATGCCTGTTTGTGTAAGGGGTCCTACAACTCCTGATCTGTGTAGTGTAGGGCTCTGTTCATGCCTGTTTGTGTAAGGGGTCCTGCAGCTCCTGGTCTGTGTAGTGTAGGGCTCTGTTCATGCCTGTTAGTGTAAGGGGTCCTACAGCTCCTGGTCTGTGCAGTGTAGGGCTCTGTTCATGCCTGTTTGTGTAAGGGGTCCTACAACTACTGATCTGTGTAGTGTAGGGCTCTGTTCATGCCCGTTAGTGTAAGGGGTCCTACAGCTCCTGGTCTGTGTAGTGTAGGGCTCTGTTCATGCCTGTTAGTGTAAGGGGTCCTACAGCTCCTGGTCTGTGTAGTGTAGGGCTCTGTTAATGCCTGATGGTGTCAAACATATCAATGTTCTCAGGTAATTATTTTCCTCTTTTGAAACATTTTGTGTGTCTATTTATATGTATACCATATTATTTGGGTCCTATATGTTTAAGACATGTAAGCTATAGGTTGTTGTACCCATGGTGTTTATTCAGTTGATGTTTATATCTTGTGACGCCTACATCTTCTGCAGTGTGACTCAGACTTACATCAGGTTGCCTTACATTTCACACCAAACTAGCCATCTGTGATGCAGTCTTAACGCCAGCTGTCCTTGCATCCCCATCTTCCCAAGGCAAGGGAGTTAACCTACTGTAAAAGTCCAGGTTCTACCTTTGCCGAAGTAGACTGGAATTCATGGGCTCGATCATAGTGCCACCAGTAGCTATTATGAGTTATGTCCCTTCTATGTCCCTCCTATTGACCATTCGTATTCTACCTCTCATATCGTTTGCATTTGCTTAAAAAAAATGGCGGCCCCCAGTCAAGACGATCTGATTGATAATCAAGATCTATATTGTAATAAAGAGGGTCTTGTCCTTTATCAAAAACATAAAAGGCTTGGGAAAATATATGTCGACATGCTCTGCAATTCCTGCAATCAATTGAAATCTGCATGGGTGTCGCCATGTTGTGTATGATTAAAATTTTTAATTTTGTTACACGAGTTGGTTTGAACTATGCATAATATAATTCCAGCCTAGTTCAGCAAGGGTGGAAACTGGACTTGAATAGTCAGTTAACTCCCTTGACTCGGGAAGATGTGCATCCCACACCGAGCTAGTCATCTGTGATGCAGTCTTAAGCTAATGCCATCTTTCCTTGCATCCCACACCAAGCTAGTCTTCTTTGATGACCTGAAATAATGCTAGTTGTCCGTGCGGTATGATCAACAAACTTAGCTGGTGTCAGGCATTTTATTGATACAGTTCACTTTCTCATCAAGTGATGTTTTACTTTTGTGTTCAATTTGCAGATATTGCTGATATCCTTGGTCACACAGACACCAAGATCATCTCTGACAGCAGCCTGGCAGTGCTGGTGCGACAGATTGCAATGCATTGTAATGTGAGTACCTCTTCTTATGTCATTCCATGTGTCACATTTTGTTTCCTGAGCATAAGCAATATCAGTTCAGGCTTTGGCTGTCACCATCTCCCTGCAGCATCTCCCTCCCACCATCTCACTGCAGCATCTCACTGCCACCATCTCACTGCAGCATCTCACTGCCACCATCTCACTGCAGTATCTCCCTGCTACCATCTCACTGCCACCATCTCCCTGCCACCATCTCCCTGCAGCATCTCCCTCCCACCATTTCACTGCAGCATCTCCCTGCCACCATCTCCCTCCCACCATCTCCCTGCAGCATCTCCCTGCCGTATCTCCCTCCCACCATCTCCCTGCCACCATCTCCCTGCCACCCTCTCCCTGCAGCATCTCCCTGCCACCATCTCCCTGCAGCATCTCCCTGCCACCATCTCCCTGCAGCATCTCACTGCCACCATTTCACTGCAGCCTCTCACTGCCACCATCTCCCTGCAGCATCTCCCTCCCACCATCTCCCTGCAGCATCTCCCTGCAGTATCTCCCTGCCACCATCTCACTGCCACCATTTCACTACAGCATCTCCCTCCCACCATCTCCCTGTCGCCATTTTACTGCAGCATCTCCCTCCCACCATCTCCCTGCCACCATCTCCCTGTAGTATCTCCCTGCAGCATCCCCCTCCCACCATCTCCCTGTAGTATCTCCCTGCAGCATCCCCCTCCCACCATCTCCCTGCAGCATCTCCCTCCCACAATCTCCCTGCCACCATCTCACTGCCACCATCTCCCTGCCACCATTTCGCTGCAGCATCTCACTGCCACCATCTCCGTGCAGCATCTCACTGCCACCATCTCCCTGCAGCATCTCCCTCCCACCATCTCCCTGCCACCATCTCACTGCCACCATCTCCCTGCAGCATCTCACTGCCACCATCTCCCTGCAGCATCTCCCTCCCACCATCTCCCTGCCACCATCTCACTGCCACCATCTCCCTGCAGCCTCTCACTGCCACCATCTCCCTGCAGCATCTCACTGCAGTATCTCCCTGCCACCATCTCACTGCCATCATTTCACTGCAGCATCTCCCTGCCACCATCTCCCTCCCACCATCTCCCTGCAGCATCTCCCTGCCACCATTTCACTGCAGTATCTCCCTGCCACCATCTCCCTCCCACCATCTCCCTGCAGCATCTCCCTCCCACCATCTCCCTGCCACCATCTCACTGCCACCATTTCACTGCAGCATCTCCCTGCCACCATCTCCCTCCCACCATTTCCCTGCAGCATCTCCCTGCAGTATCTCCATCCCACCATCTCCCTGCAGTATCTCACTGCCATCACTTCACTGCAGCATCTCACTGCCACCACTTCCCTTCCACCATCTCCCTCCCACCATTTCACTGCAGCATTGCATCCAAGAACTTGCCATTCTCCATTACTGGCTTTCTACCAAGAGGGTGACCATAGTGATTTCAGGAAGCAAATATATCCCAATGTAAGGATTGTATTGGTGAAATCAGAGACCATATAATAGAGGGAAGGCCCTCTAGCCTATGCGCGAAACCATCAGTGCTATGGCTTGTTCTGCGCAGCCTGTCCTAAAGCGAGCAGAAACACATTCACTGCAGTCATCGTTGTCGCCTAGTTTTCCCATGCAAAAGATATATTTCACAACACATATTTACACTCATGTATTTCTTAACGTTGTCAACATTACAGCTGAGTCTTGTTGATGCCCTAAAGCATGTCGTTGTTATTGTATTTGATGACTGTGAACACGCTTTGTCTTTGTCCGATTGTAAAATCGGCAAAAGTACAGATTGTGATTTTCAATAACGGCCACTAATTCGCAATGAAAGTCCTTGGTTACCAAGGTGTATAAAAAGGAGATATGTTAAAAATTAGAGTAGTGCCATTGAAAAATCTGGGGCGGTTGGGAAATTTCTAATTTTGACTCCAGAAATGTGACTAAATCTGAATTTTTCCAAAATAATTACACCACAACAATTTCACATGCTTTCAGACAAATATGTTCCTATTATCGGTCCTAATATAAACATTTTTACATTCATCACGATTTCCGCTTTTGTGTGGAACCAAAGTTATTTAGGTACGATCGTTTGTTATTTTTGTATGAGTTTTGGCGCAAACACATATTTTAGTCATACATTTTAAGTTGAATTGCCATATAGCAGACGACATAACATGCATTTTGTCTGTGATTATCGTCCGCATATATCTTTCAAAACATCCTATAAAGTGTCTTATTTTTATTATCCCCTGCCGAGAAGTGGAAGGGGGATATAGGAATGGGTGCTGTCCGTCCGTCACATTTCGTTTCTGGAGCAGAACACAAAAAACGTGAGAGATATCTTAACCAAACTTGGCACATACGAGGGGTGTTCATTAAAGATTTCCCCTAAACCACTTAGGGTTATCATATTTGGTTGAAATTTCACATGTGTAATGAAACATGTATCTATGGGTTATGTCTGAATTTGCAGCACCGAACTATTAATCTTACCACTTTTACAGGTGTTATGATCGAGTAGGGTGTGACAATGGAGCCAGTAGAATACGGAGCAGTGATTAGGTTTTTATATTTGAAAGGTCGCACACGAAAAGAAACTTTCGATGTAATGAAAGCAACTTATGGGGAAGATGCCCCATCATATGACGTTGTTAAACACTGGCATCGCCAGTTCAAGTGTGGTCGGACATCTGTGGAAACAGCTGCCATTCCTGGTTGCCCCTATTCAGCCATTGATGAGGACACTATCCATCAAGTGGAGACCGCCATTTTGGCAGACCGATGTATAACTGTTCGCCAGTTAGCACAAGATGTCAAGATCAGTGTAGGGTCTGTGGAAAAAATCATCCATGACAATTTGAACATGCATAAGGAGTCTGCACGATGGATTCCCAGGTTGCTCACACCTTTCCAAAAGCAGCAACGAGTCAAATGCTCAAAGGATCTTTTGGACATGTGCCAAAATAACTCGACAAACCCTTTTGACAGACTTATCACACAGGATGAAACATGGGTCCATCACTATGATCCTGAGACTAAAATTCAGTCGATGCAATGGAAGCATGTGGAGTCACCACCCCCAATGAAGGCATGTGTCCAACCCTCTGCAGGCAAGGTCATGCTCACAGTGTTTTGGGACCAGCACGGAGTAGTGATGATGGATTTCTTGGCAAGGATACCACAATTACAGGAGCTTATTATGCTTCACTGCTACGGAAATTGCGGGACGCTATCCAGCTTAAGAGGCGTGGCATGCTGACCAAGGGTGTCCGTCTCCTGCAAGACAATGCTCCAGTACACCACTCTCCTGTTGCCCAAACAGAAGCGCGGTCCTGTGGCTATGAAATCCTTCCACATCCTCCTTACTCTCCTGACCTTGCACCATCTGACTTCCACCTCTTTCCAACCATGAAGTCATTTTTGAAGGGAAAACGTTTCACAGATGATGAAACACTGATTTCTGAAGTTAAGTCCTGGTTTGAGACGCAAAATGAGGGCTTTTACAAGCGAGGTCTCCATAGTTGCATAAAACGATGGGAGAAGTGTGTAACTCTTGGTGGTTCCTATGTGGGGAAAGACTAATACCTATGCCAAGTTTCATTCCACCAGGTCCATCGGAAGTGGGTCAGGGGAAATCTTTAATGAACACCTGTCGTAGATAGGACTTATGGTGAACTGGTACCTTTTGATAGTTTGGGATTTTTAAAAAAAATGTTTTTCGAGTTTCCGGGACAACGTCTTTGACTTAGACTGAAAATGGTGGTAGTCCTCGTTTCCGGAGCAGAACTTGAAAACCGTACAAGATTTCTCTACCAAACATGGCACATAGATAGGTCTAGTGGTGAACTGGTGCCTTTTGATAGTAAGGGAGTTAAAAAAAAAAAAATCGAGTTTCCATGGCAATGACCTTGACTTAGACTGAAAATTGTGATAGTCCTTGTTTACGGAGCAGAACTTGAAAAACGTACATTATTTCTTCACCAAAAGTGGCACATAAATAGGTCTAGTGGAAAACTGGTGCCTTTTGATAGTTTGGGATTTTTTTTTAAAATTATTTTTCGAGTTTCCATGGCAACGACTTTGACTAAGTCTGAAAATGGCGGTAGTCCACGTTTCCAGAGCAGATCTTGAAAACCATGCCTTTTTGATAGTTTGGGATTTTTACGAATGTTTCCTTAGCAAGAGCATAACACAGAAACCGTTTACATATTCCACAAAAACATCTACACAGCGTTGCCTGAGAACCGTTACCATAATAACCTGATTGAGATGTATACCACTTGACAAAGGGCCTTTGACAAGGTATATGGTGAATTATTGTGAAAACACAATTTACAAGTGGCACCCGAACCAGCCTACTTCATCACAGTGCATGGTGGTAACATGAAGAGTGGCACCTGAACCAGCCTACTTCCTCACAGTGGGTACCGGTAACATGAACGGGTCACCTGAACCAGCCTATTTCCTCTCAGTGCTGTGATGCAAGAAAGCGAAGTCCTGTCAATTTGAAACATGCAGTACCAATTACTGCTGTAACAGCCTTGTTCTCTGTGTCAGAAAATGCTAAATCTGTTTGGTTGAAAGAAAACAGTATCCAGGATCTTTAGCATGGGGCCTCACAATCCACAAGTCTCAAGGTAGCACCTTTGAGCAGATGATTGGGAACATGACAATTGCACAAGGAAGTAAATTTAAAGCTCAGCCTGGTCAAGTGTATACGATGCTCAGTAGGGTCAAATCAAGGAAAGGCCTAAAACTTGTAGGTTTTGATGAATACAAAATTGTAGTAAACAAAAAAGCATTTGATGAGATGACTAGATAGCGGAATGAAAGACTGTTCACCTGAACACACCCTGTAGAGAACATTAATCGTGATGGACTCAAGGTGGCTCACCCGAATGTTTGATCCCTCAGTGCTCATTTTGAAGATGTGAAGAAGGATAAGTTTGTTGGTGTGCTTGATGTTTTGTGTTTCACAGAAACACACATTAATGATTACAGTGAAAGAGACCTGCCAGGATATAAAGTCTATCCAGGAGACACTACACATTGCTGTGTATGTTTCAACAAGTTTCAAGAACAGTGTCCAGCTATGTGATGTAATGTCATCTCGCAGTTTTGAATACATTTCCTTTCTTGTTGGCAAGTTCTGCATTGCTTGTGTGTATGTTCCTCCAAAAGCGTCATGGACAAGGTTGTCGCATTCACTTGCTCATTTCATGCAGAAACTTCAGGATCTCTCCAAGCAGCATGAATGAAAATGCGCTGAAGAAAACTTCATATTTTGACAATGATTTATATTTGTTATCATATGTAGATTTTATCTTTATTAATCATGACTACATTTAATCTATTTTTTGTTTTATGCCATGTAAATATTAATTATGAACTATATGATCTAGGCCTAAACACAATCATAATAATGTAAATATGATGAAGGTACTACTTACTTTGTGTATTTACAACACAATCAAAACATCAACAACAACAAAAAATCTGTTATATGAAATATTTGTATTATGAAATTATAATTTGCTTTGTAAATGCCAAGAAACAAGAAGGATTATATCGGCAGTTGTCACGAGAGAAGTTCGAGACAACATGGTCGAAGGTGTCATTCAGTAAAATAAGTAGATGGTCTACTGTCCTTTTCTATGATAAATACATCTACATATGTCAGAGTTTGTGATCTTTTGTTTTGTTTTGTTTTAATAGTTACATTTGCATGCCTTGTTCCAGGTTAGATTTTGATTGATCAGGTATGAATAGAAAACCATGATGAAACAATTTAGAAAACTACAAACTTAACTACAGGTTACGTATACTAGTATATATCTGGTACCATGCTTGTTTAAGCTATACTGTTATACCTGAAATACCTAATTATTTGTATGCTTAAATATCAAACTGATTGGGTAATATTAAATAACGATTGTAAAGTAACAATCGTCCTCTTTGCTTTGGAATTTCACAGTAGCCTCCCTTTGAAAAAAACATACCTCGCTCCGGCAAACCCCATTATCACTGCTAGCCCCAAACAGGCATTAACCAATAACATTTGATTACTTGTGAAACGTATCGTCGAACACATGGAAAATTCATTTAACAACGCTCGTAGATTAATGTGTATTTTTCATTCATTGGAACTATAAGCATTATAAAATAGTAGCAAATTTACATGAAATAAAGACATTAATATGGCCTTATTGTTTCTGGCTAATAGTAAAGCATTTACACCAGCCGGTGACCATGCATTTTTGCAACTAAATGTAGATATGAAGATAATGTGGAGATATATTTTGTGAACATCAAGTATAAGGTGATCTTTTACAAGTGTCGGTATATTTGTTTATTTATAATAGTTATACACTTGCTGCATAAAATGAGATATATTAACTGATTTTTAAAACAAATAGAATACGTTTTAAAATACTTTTGATATCGTATCGGCTTTTTCTTCACATGCCCCCGAAAACCTACGCTCATAGACACCTGTCATATTTTCATTTCCTGTCTTTTTCTTTGAGTGAAACTTTTTGGGAGGTATTACTGACGGCTTGGTAGCGGTAACATCACTGTCATTCTATTCAGACCAAGAGTTAACCGAAACCAACCCCTGGTCGTTGGGTAGGAATTCTTCAAGTGGTATATCTTGGTCCAAGACGAAATCGTCCCAGTGAATGAAGTCGTCCATGGCTGTGGCAAATGTCAATTGAAATGAATGTCAAGGAAGACACACATGTTCAGCAAATAATTTGCAGCCAACTGACATGTGCTAATGAGAGATATGATAAAAAATCTTTGTGATCCGCTAAGAGATGTCCTTTTATTGGATTGTCGCTGGTCGTAGTCGGAGAAATCTCAGCTAAGGGAATTAACTCTAGTCCCGGATATTATGTGATATTGTTTACCAGAATGGTCAGTCGTGAATGTCTGCGCATCTATTGCACATCTGAAGTGGTACCGGGAGGTTAACAGCAGGGTGTCGGGGTGTATCAGTTATATGCCAGACCGTAGCGCTGATGGTTAGTGATAAACTGTTGGGGAGGGCCGTCCCTCCATTATATGGTCTCTGGTGAAATATACGGCTGCAATTCCCAACCTCCTTCAACAGTCAAGTGTTAGTTCAAAGTTAACCTGGTCCACACTGCATTTTGAAAATTTGTTTTGTCCTGGATAACTGCAGTAATATTTTCTAAATGCTGATTGATTGGATAAGAGAACTGGTTTCCTTCAAACATGTCCTAATCACTTTGAAATTGCCAATCTGTTGAATTCATATTCCCTGGCAGAGCAAGTGACATTTGTACACACCACTCCCAGATTTCCTTGATTAATCTGTTCAACAGATGGATTTGTCCACCCACCTCTGATTACATTGAGCCACTGTCCCGTCTTACATGAACACAAATTCCTGTCAAATAATTTGAGTGCCAGAGACATTGCAAGAAGATTGTTCGAGTTGATGTGAAAATACACCTACTCTGAAGGGAACGTTCCAATGTGGCCCGATCCTAACAGACTGCCCCCCAACCTAGGTTGGGAGCATTCAATCCTGGCAAGCCTAGAATTAATTATAATCTGCTTAATTATTGCCCTCATTGAAGAGCTCCATTTGTTGATGTACCAGGATATCTCTGATCAGGAGTCAAAATGGTCTCATCACACTTTCCCTTGATAAGCACATGAACTTGGTTCTTCTGTAAGAACCTGACATAATAGCCTGAACCAAGGACAACAGTCTTCCTTGGAGCTAGCAGAGTTGATGTAATTTTCTCCTCCAGATGACAAAACATCATCTCTTGAGAAGCTATGATAACAAAGTCCAGGAAATCTATCTGTTTTTGATTTGAGATGGGACTTTCCCCAGTTCACTATCAAGTCTAGGTTCTGGAGCAGTAAGAGCAAGTTGTCCCTGCACATTATGTCCCATCCTGAGTGGAGATCACTAACCAAATGTCACCATGGTATATGATAAGCCTGGTGGTAGCCTCCTCTGATGGCAACGAAAGCACTGCACCCGAAACCAGGTTCAAAAGGACTCTTCAGGCCTGACCTGACTGGTAGGCTGTTGCTGCTGTGAAATATTAATCCAAACTTAGGCTTCTTCTTTTTGGGCTGAACAGCATCCACCACAACTTTGGCTTCAAGTCTATGTTTTCCCATTTCTGTCATGATAGGATCACTGAAAGACGTTGGTATGCTTTTCATAACAACCTTGCTCTTTTTCATATATTTGGTCAGTTTTGACAAGACGGCAAGACATTTATTAAAATTCACTGCCACAGATTGAAATTTAATCTCACTATTTTGGCCAGCACATGGTTCTTCTTATAAGCTATATAAAGTCCAAGTGGGCCAATGACCATCACAAGGCAAGAGTGGATGGGCCGCAGCCACTTTGTTGACCTTGGCTATACGCTCAAGATCAAGATCCATTACAGATTCAATACTATCATCTCATGGTTCGTCCCTCAGAGACTGGGCGTTCCTTCAAAATAATATCCAGCATAAGGTATTCAGTAATAATACATATCCTGAGACAAAACACATTTGGTACCTTTAGAAGAAAAGTAGGATGAAAATGACAGGTACTTGCATTTCACCCCTAAGTGGACCACACGTTATCAACATGCTTCTCAACTGAGAGCAATTACTGGTTTCATCATCTGTATGGCATTCGTCATCTGTGACCTCAGATTCAGAATTGGCTATAGCATGATGTCAATGCACTGAATCCTTCTTATACATGGCAGGTTGGGGTTGAATCTTGTACTTCGTTGCATACAATCAGTATCATTATGGCATGGCACAAGTGACGAGGTAGTAATTTTTAGAAAGTCCGATGATTGCAAATCACACAAAAAAACTAAAGCACACCAATAAAAAAAACTATAACATCCCACAACAGTCTTGAACAAACGTGGCAACACGACTGATGACAAAAAGCCGGTAATGGAGAATAGTAAGTTCTAGCAAGAATTTGAATAGGCTGGTAACGACACCTGGTAGTTGCTGGAGCTTGCAAAATAAAATCTTGTAAATTAGCTCATGACACATGAAACAAATTTTTATGATTTGAATTTATCTGTTTCAAAATTCAACAGTTTGATTTATCTAATTGTACCCATCAGCATTCTCAGAAACTCTGAGTGCATACATTCAGTTGCAGCATGGGAAGTGACATCACATCAAACTTACTAATACAGGTCAACTCGCCAGCGTCTATGTTCTTTTCCAATTTGATGATTGGCCAGTAAAAGAGATTTTTTTTTTTGTTAACAGACCAGTTGGGTCACAAGGCTCGGCTATTAATTGTAATAAAGAAGTTGTTCATCCATAAATTCTTATCCTTACTAAGATATTTATTGCGTAACATTCCATGAAGAAACAACTACAAAATATATGCACAGTAAGTACAAAACATACAGGTTCATTCAACAAACAAAGGAGGTACATTATAACAATTTCATTTTGAACAAGTGTATTATAATGATACAGAAACAATATGAGAATTCAGCAAAACTATGGTAATGTTGTACATACAAGGAATTTATTTATCATTGTAGATACGATAACATATCTTGGAAATTCATTCTGGGTAACTGTTGTTGAAAATTATTAAGAATTGTTCTTTTTTACAGAGTGCACCAAATTCTTCATCATGATTGAGGATTATTTGTAGAAGTGATTCTCTATCTTTGAAGACCTTACACGTTTTACAGAGACGTTCCAGTGTTGTTTTTTATATCCACCTGTGGCTATTACAAGTTACGTCCCTTCTGTGTCCCTCCTATTGACCAATCAGATTTCAAACAAAAACAAAATGGGCTGCCAGTAAAGACGATAATCAAGATGTATGTTGTAATAAAACAAAGTGCACCTTGATAAAAAACATGAAAAGATTTAGAAAATATCTGTCAACGCCCAGTTGACATACTTTGCAAACCCTGCTGTTGAAGGAAATCTGCACATTGAAATCCATGTTGACGAACCAGATGTCAAGTTTGTTGCGCGATTTTGATTGGACTATGCATAGACTCATTAGCCCAGCCAGAAGGTAACTCTGGAATTCCAGTAAAGTTCAACAAGGGTGGAAACTGGACTTTTCCAGTCTGTTAACTAGGGCTGTTACGATTCACTCGCGTATTCGGTGAATCGAACCTTAACCATTCATGAATTGAATTCGTTATTCATGGCTACTAGAATCGAATATTTATGAATATGCTATCATGTATATTTACATACCCTGTACCTATAAAATATCCATAACAACATATCATATGCATAGATTTCTTTCAGTGACAACACTCTAATAATATTTAATTTGATAGTATTGTTTTCACTGGTTATTGTCGCATTTGAGCAGATATAATTTATTAATAATTAACAAACCATGTCAAATAAATTATGTTATTGTTTCACTGAATATAATAAATAATACATAAACTTCTGACTTGTTATTGTAATTGTGAATTAATATTCGTATTCGTTACCCTATATTCGTGATATGAATCATATTCACCTCAGTGTATTCGTTGCAGCCCTACTGTTAACTCCCTTACTTCAGGAAGATGATGCTTCCAGGAATTTGAATGGATGTTTGATACCCATACAACATGAAAGAAACATAAAAATCATTTTTTTGTTTACTTTGAGAAAATGTTCTAATTTTTGTGTACACGACATGAAGGCTTTTACCAGTGTTTCCTTCATCAAGATCGATAAGCCACTCAAGACAATGGACTTAATCCATGATGCTTCACTCTGTATCTTTGCTATTACCAAAGAGTGTCTCTGTTTCCTGTTTTATCTGCCTTGACTCTTTTCTTTTCTGGAATAAGACAAGATAGTTTTTATTTCGTAAAAATAATTAAAAAAAATAATCATTAAGATATTTCAAATTATTTGGGGGGTTTTCTCAACAGTTGTTTTGCCGTGAGGAAGAATGTTTTTGTTACTCACATTTGTGAATTTTAGGTTGGTGAATTAGAACAGCTTTCTCGGTTGTCAACATGGGAGAATCAGATTGAAGGATTGATCTTGCATCTTTACTTTGATGTAAAATCAAAGTGAAAGTTCTTTGTATTTTTTATGTGGTCTAAGTTATCAGTTTTTCTGATGTTCAGTTGATAAATCATTTGTGTTTTGCAGCTTGCATCAATGGTACTGCAGCGACAGCAATCCCAACCACAAGATCCCTTTGCCTCTAACTGGTTAGAGAGGCTTAGGCAAATTAAGCGAATACGACTAAAAGCTAGACAGGAGGAAAGAGGGGACCACGATGAAGTCCTAGCGGAGGACAGTGAACAGAAGACTTTTAGAGGACGGTCCTTTGTTGAAGATTTTACTGATTATGTATAGTACTAAAAGGGAATTGTTCAAATGATGAAACAGACTGAGACAGGTGATTATTTTGAGAAAAACCTGTTAGCTGTCTGATTCTGCCTGCCAGTTGCCACAGTAATTATCTCTGTGTGACATGCAAACTTATGGAATTATGAGATGGTGGTGATCTAAGTGTGTCCAATGTTCATGATTATGTTGTCAGAACCATACCCAAGTGGTAATCTTCTTTTGTAACCCAGTCAACACACATACTGATACAATGTTCAAAGCTGTGTAAACCTTAACTCCAGCACTCATGACCATGTGGAGATTTATCAGATAAGACCCCCAATGTCTTATCATATTGGAACTCAAACTATGGACTGCTGACCTGAATTAAAACTGTGCTTATGGTGTGTTGGATTGTCCATTGGTCAGTGTATTACATGATTGAACCAATCTGTTGCTCACAGGACTCTTATCCAACTTTTGACATGAACACCATGACCGTCATGTCAGCAATTTGGAAACTGTTCTTTTTGTCCATTGTATTAAAACATCTGTTATTTATGTTTGCATATTCTTGTCTTCCCTTTATGTAACAGGGCGGTGGGGTTTCACTCATCATGCCAGAGGCCTAGGTTCAATTCCCTACAATGGTACATTGTGAGTACCCGTGATATTGAGTGAAAATGGCTAAAAGTGATGTAAAACCATACTCATTTTAATGTCACTTGTAGATCTAATGTTGGAAAGATACCAGTAGTTTGCAAGTCATACAATATGGGGATATAGAGAATCTCACCCTCATGTCTTTTGATATCAAATATATCAACACAAGTTGTTAAAAGTGGAAAAATTCCAAGGCTTGCCGAGGATTTTTGCCACTTTTATCAACTCGTGTTGATATATTTGATATCAAAAGACCTGAGGGTGAGATTTTATTTATCATCCAACATCATTCTTCCAACATTTGCAGTTTGTAGACATTAATTAGCAGTGTCTTCAGTGTAAATAGTACTACTAACAGCTTCAGTAGCAGAGCCATTTGATTGTGACATCATGATAACCAGTGACGTCACAATGGTGTGCAAAGCATTGTGATGCAATTTCATTGCAGCATATCTCCTGTGGGAGCCAGTTTTGGATGATAAAAAATAATATTGTCATAATACTTTTTATTAATAGGCATTTTTGCAAGCTTACATATACATCTTTTCAATAAAACAATGATGTTCTTTTGAGAAAGTATGTTTCATTTCTGTGAACCAAGCAACGTAGCATATGAACTTATGTCACGCTTGTCTTACATCCATCATGAGTTTCCACCTCTTTCAAAACTTCTCTCTTTGTTTAGAAAATTATAACAATTAGGATTTGAGAAACTCAGAAATCTGTTCACATTTATATCAATATTAGCCATTTTCAAAATGTCTCAATTGTCTCATAGCTTCAAAAACTTCTCTCTTTACAAAACTGAAACTTCATTAAGAAAATAACAATAAGGATTTGAGAAACTTTTCAAAATGTCTTTTGGGCCTATTTCTTCAGCTTGCAGATTCATTTTCTTAAAACAGGATTCATATCCATGCCCCCCTTACAGCTGATGCGAAAGCCTCCATGGTCTACTGATAGAGCGTCCACCGGAGAGCAGATGGTCCGGGGTTTGATCCTGCTTCTTGGCAGTGTCCTTAGAATGAGCTACTTTAGCTATTATCAAGAAGAACTGACACAATTAATACTATCAAGCTCAATTACTACTCTTATTTTAGTAAATATGTTGAAAAGTGCAAAACAATAGTTAAATGGTTAAATTTAAGGTAAAATTGGTTGAAAAAAGTTTCAAACATGTATCTGAGTTGTGGAATAACTGTCTGTTTGATCTTTGATATACAATAATGAAATATGACACATTCACAGTTCTAAAAAAGGTGAATAAATTTGTCTATAGGGCCAGCACATGGTGCATTATTTTAAAGATGGATGCCTTTCACATTATGACCATCATTTCAGGTAAGCCCTCAAATTTGAACTGTGCTGTTATGTAGCTTATGGACATTTTTTATATATTTTATATACTAGTACATAGTTGTGAAACTTAATGATCTCTCTCTCTCTCTCTCTCTCTCTCTCTCTCTCTCTCTCTCTCTCTCTCTCTCTCTCTCTCTCTCTCTCTCTCTCTCTCTCTCTCTCTCACACACACACAAATTGGTACTTCTGATACAAACATGAGAACATCTCCTACACACAATCAAATGGGTACTTTCCACACACATGTAATAATAGGTGCTCTTTAGGCTTGTTTATTTTGCCCTGCGCGTATATACAATCTTTTTGATGATATGTGCCAACAAGTAAGAAGTTTTGAGTTATTTTATTTCTGGCTATCAGCATGGAAACATTGCTCACCAAAGGGAGAAACATACCCCTTCAATATTTAATAGGCGCTTGTCTTGTCTATGCCAGTGAGGCAGGCATGAAGAGTACAGATCAGGAAACACGTGTCTGATGACAATTCACACCAGTCACTTCAAAATGAGTGAGACCCGTGAAGATCCGGGGTAGAATAGGTCTTCAGCAACCCATGCTTGTCGGATGGTCAGGCTCGCTGACTTGGTTGATGCATGTCATCGATCCCAATTGCGTGGATCGATGCTAATGATATCAATCACTGGATTGTCTGGTCCAGACTCGAATTATTTACAGACCACCGTCATATAGCTGGAACATTGCTGAGTGCCGCGTTAAACAACGAACACTCAACACTCAAAATTAGTGAACGTTTTGTAACAGTTAACTAACCTTAAACCACTATCATGTGACGTATGCACTACTCCAGCGGCGAGTAGATGTTGATTTTCATCAGACGTGGCATTGCGTAAACATTTATGATCACCTTAGAGCTAAACAACCAGTGTGCTGTTCACACTGAAAAATCACATGTGTGAGTAACATGTCCGAAAAAACCCGCAAACGTCCAACTGAAACGCCGTGCATGTACATGTACATGCAAATATTGAAAAACAAACTTTACTTGTTTGAAAAATACACTAAAATATTGGTGTCACAGGAACTTTTGTTGTTGAGTATATATCTATCCAAGGTGACGTTTCTTTTGCGGTTCAGTATATAAATGCCATGCGCTTGCATGACGAAAGATGCATACTTCTGAACATATATTTGTTCTTCCTCCTGAAATAATTTAAATTCACCAAATTGACAAATGTACGCACGTACATATAACCCTACTATTTGGCCACTTTTGTAAATACAGATTCACGGGTCCTTTGATACACGTGTGTGAATTTGAAATTATATTTCACATAAGTTGTGAAACGGATGCTGATTCACCATGGACTTTATGCATCTTAATTCCATGTCTCAGCTTGAAGCGATGGAGCCAACCAGTGCTGTATGAAAATCTTCAACGCCTAATTTGTCCTTTAACACTTTCGCTTGAGTTTTAAGAAGTTCGTCATTTAACATGATGTTTCTCTTTCTCACGTCTGAAAACCACAAGAACAGTGCATTTTCTAATTCTTCATGGTGTGGCTTTCGATGTGCTGGTGTCCGATGAAGAAACTGCTGTCCATTTCGATGATTCTTTCAAATGTCGGAAATTGTTGATCTGCCGATCTTCACGCAGAATTTTTCAAGTACAAATGTTATGATTTCATTCTGAGTGATGTTTGGTTTACTCTGCTTAAAATGACAGATCTTCCTGATTTGGGGGGTGATTTCTACTCGTGCACGCTTTAACGGAGGTGTACTGCAGACAGACATTTTGACGAATGTTACAAGGTACTTACTTACTTGCTTACTTTGGAGATTTAAAGGGGCACTGATCTAACGCAATTCCCCGGGACTGGTTGTTGCCTTTGTTATTGTTTTTTCCCAGTGAGTACCCGGATTTAGAGCAGAAATCTAGACTAGCTCGCGACCTCTGTTGCGCCATTCGTAAGCGCATTAGTCACTTTTATGGATACCGGTAGTAATAAGAGCGTATGGTCACATTGATCAACAAAATGAAATACAGTTTTCGAGATAATAAGGAAACGTAGGTATCTTTGTGGGTAGCATCGGTAATGGTGACGAAGTTTTGATAAGTCACTTGCTTGGTAATTTTGCGATTTTCGTTTACACTATTTTGACTTGCAACACAAAGTAAATATTTCACCTGAGCATTGCCTTTTTTATAGTGTGTATATTTTTTTACTGTCAAAATGTGTAACATATTTATTAAACGTCTAAATATTCAGTTAATTTACAAAGTGACTGAAACATTTCCATCTCTATTATTATGATAACGAATTCCAAACATGTTGATGTTTAATGTCATCACCAAGAGACTGAAAATGTTATGTTGAAAAGTACATTTCTATGTTGTTTGGCTTCTAATCCTACATAATAATCTGTTGTGATGTTTGTAGGCCCTTTTGATAGTCTTAATCAATCAGGACAGATTTATTTACACATTTTATAAATTGCCTGAGAGAATCACATTTTACAAATTGACGGTAATATATACACGCTTACAAAGGAAAAGACCTGTGAAAACAACGTCTATCGCGCATGGAAGAATTTCCCAACCAAGACGTAGAGAAACAAGAACGAATTATCGGTTCAAATGAATGAAAACAAAATGCAAATACCATAATTACAACCTACCAAATTTATGTGTATAAATTTTAGGCAGCTTCCTTGTTCGAGGAATGTATCCGTGAATATCACACAAAGGAACAATATCCTACTCGTCTGCAGCTGTACAAAGAAACTTATTCGATGTCACGTGTCTCTGTAACAATCAAATATTTTAAAAGATATATATCGTTTCGGGATATTATAACCCGTGTTCGTTTCTCATCTGATCACTTGGATTGTTTCAGGTGTTTCACATAGGTGTCAAGTCTCAAGGGTCGGCTGAGAAAGCCCACGTGACAACTATTTTCATAACGTCCACGGTTCCTAAAAAATCCATTGAGTGATAGATAACAATGATCAATCAATCAACGTATTATCAGTTAACCCTTTGAACAAAGTATGTTGTTTTTACATCGGCACTTCACGCCATGATATGAGTGTATTCCCTTTGTTTTAGTAAACCTAGACATGTAAACACTCACTTTTGACATATCCACTGTGCAAGATAACAGTGATTAATCAATCAACGTATTTTCTGTTAATCCTTTGATGACTAGGAACGATCCGTTGATTTACAAAAAAAAGTAAATCAACTGATCATTCATCTCTTGCTGGGCTGCCACGTGCATATTACATAACACACATTTCACCTCACTTCAAACCTGGATTTAGATTGAATAATTACCCCAGACACCATAAATGCCAAATGGGAACCTTTGTCAGGTAATCTAAGTGGTGCTACCACTAATTGTACCTGTAATAAATTCATTAACTGAGCATCAAGTGAATGACGACAAATACACAAGTGTAGGGTTATACGAGAAAACGTGGATGACAACAAGGGAGTAGTAATCGTATTATCGACGCAATCCCAAACCCGAAAATGATTTCACTGCATTGATACTTTTTTTAGTATTAAACTATAACCATCTGGGGTATTTCGAAATGACGACATCCGATGAGCTCCGCCGTTCTTTTTGTCTGTTTGTTTAGGCTGAAGAAATTAATTAACATACGCCCTTTGTCAAAATCTTTATAGATCACAGTTAACCAATCAGAATTTATGCAAAAATGCGTAAAACAAATATTGCCTCCAGCCTCCAAGTTTATTTAACTGTCATTGCAGACGGTAGCCCAGTCTCTGGTCACGCTCAGTTGCGTTGCGTATCATCCGGGTACTCACGGGGGAAAATACAATAACAAAGGCAGCAACCAGTCCGGGGAATTGCGTTAGATCAGTGCCACTTTAACGTGCGCTTTCCGACTGATGCGTATTTCGCACACGGGCCCGGCCAGGCCATTTAATGTGTTTCCGAAAGGGGCGAATGTGGCCTGTGCTACCCTAAGAGGGGGCTTTAGGGGTTGCTTATATATAATTTGGGAATTTTGAGATTTGGAATAGATGCCGATGGGGTTGGGGAGGAGAACTAAGGGAGCTGGGTATGGTGGATGTTTGTTTATTTATGTGATTTTGATTTGGTAGGTTATTATGTTTTTAGATGCGTTTTATTAGTTCCGTTTTGATTAAGAATACGCCTAAGGCCTTGAAGTTTTCTAGTTTATTTTGTGGGTTTAGTATTGCTTCTAGAGTGAGAGCCTTGTTTAGATTGAGGGTGGTTTGTAATGCGGTTCGATGTGTGAGGTAGTGTGTGCAGTGGATGAGTGCGTGTTCTGGGGTTTCTGGTTGTTTGCAATGTGGGCAGTTACCTGTAGTGTGTTTTTTTTATTTTTTTTAGGTGGTTATTTAGGTTGGTGTGTCCTGTTTGGAGTTTAGTGATTACTTTTGTACTTTTTAATTGGCTATTTGAGTTTAGATATAGGTTATGCCATTTTTTGGTGATTTTTTGCTTGTTTACACTTTTAATTTCTGATTTTGAGATGGGTAAGTTTAAGCTTATTTCTGGGATTTTGAGGGATAGTTTAGCTGCTTTATCTGCGTTTTCATTACCGTATATTCCTACGTGGGCGGGGATCCTCAAGAAGGTTATTTGTTTGCCTGCCTTAGTTAGGTCGTTGGAGCTTTTAAGTATTTGATTTATTAATTTAGGTCGGTTTTTGGTATTTTTGTTTTGGAGGGCTTGCAGTCCACTTAGGGAGTCGGTAAGTATTAGGATTTTTTTGTGGTTTTTGGATTCTTGATTATGGAGGGCTGAGGCCATGCCCATTAGTTCTGCCGTGAATATTGACTGGTTATTTGGGAGTCGGAAGGATTGTGTGGTTTTAGTTGGTTGTGTGGTATGGACTCCGAAACCTGTGTGTTTGGAGGTCGGATCTGAGGATCCGTCCGTGTAAATGTGACACCAATTTGGCCAATTTTCGTGTATGTATGCTAGTGTGGTAGTTTTAGCTATGTTTGGGTCGGTTTGTTTATTTATTTGGCTAGCTAGTGTTGTGTCTATTTTGGGTATTTTAAGTTTAGGGGTGAAGATATTTGATTGTTTGCAGTTTTGTTTAAGATTTTTAATTTGGTGTTCATTTAGGTAGTTTGTTATTCTTTGGGATATTGGGGTAAGTAAGGGGTGTTTACGAGCTAGAGCTTGGTTTTTAGGGCTGATGTTTTGGTTTATTAAGTTTTGGATGAGAGGGTTTGATTGGGACGCGGCCCAGAAATTTAAGCTTAGCTGTTCCCTGCGTAGACTTAGTGGCATCTCTCCTGTTAAGGCCTGAAGTGAGGTGTAGGAGGTGCCATGTTGGGTGCGTGTAATTAGTTTGAGAGCCTGATATTGTATTGAGTCAAGTTTTTTAGATAGGGAGTTGTTAAGGGTGTTGTATATGGCGCAGCCGTAGTCTAGTTTTGATCTAATTAGTGATATGTAGAGAGAGAGGAGAGTATCTTTGGAGGCTCCCCAGTTAGAGCCAGTTAGGCATCTTAGGGTGTTTAGGTCTTTACTGCATTTAGTTGTTAGGTTTTGGATGTGAGCATCCCAGGTGAGATGTTCATCGAAAATAAGTCCTAAGAATTTGGTTTGTTTTTGAAATTTGATTGTTTGATTGTTTAGCTGGAGGATTGGGGAGGCGGGTTTCATGTTTTTATGTTTGAATACTATTCCTGTTGTTTTTTCTGAGTTAAGGGAGAAGCCCCATTTGTCAGCCCATTGTTGTATTTTATTAAGAGATATTTGGAGTAAATTTTGGGCCATTTTTATG
This sequence comes from Haliotis cracherodii, assembly GCF_022045235.1. NCBI lineage: Eukaryota > Metazoa > Mollusca > Gastropoda > Lepetellida > Haliotidae > Haliotis > Haliotis cracherodii. The sequence continues at coordinate 49,056,761 of NW_027266275.1, read as the reverse complement.
CTTTTAGTGCGGATCCAGGTGGCTCCATCATCCGCGAATTTTGATGTTTACTTTAGGGGATAGGCCCTCGAATAGATCGTTTATCATTATATTGAAGAGGGTGGGGCTGAGGATACTGCCCTGTGGAGTGCCATTTTCTAGGGGACATTGGTCCGATAGAGTTTGGTCTATACCCACGGTTATTTTACGATTGTTTAGGAAGTCCTGGATGTAGTTTATTATCTGACCTTTGAGTCCTATTTTTTTAAGTTTTTGTATTAGCCCGTCGTGCCATACCATGTCGAAAGCTTTAGAGAAGTCTAAGAAGATGCCTGTGGTATATTGTTTATTTAGTTGTCCTGTCTTAATATCTTGTTCTAGTCGGGCGAGGTTATCTAGGGTTGAGCGGCCAGGAGTGAAACCGCTTTGATCTGGGTTTATGATGTTATTTTGGGTTAAGTAATGTTGTAATCTATTTTCAGCCATTGATTCCATTACTTTGCATAAGTTTGAAGTTAGGGATATTGGTCTATATGAGTTAGCTTGATTAGCTGGTTTATTAGGTTTAGGGATTGGTATGACTAGGGCCTGTTTCCAAGGAGTAGGAGTAGTAGATTGTTATTGTTTGATTCTTTTGTGGGTTTGTTTTCTGTTTTAAGTTTATCTTGGAATTTTTGGCTGAAGTTGCTGTTACTGCTAACGGCCGAAAAGTGGTTGGCTTGAAATTATCAAACACGTGCGCAAGTAATATACACTCGTTAATCCGACGCTACTCGGCTTTATCCGACTCAAATGATGGGAACCTAGTGATCTGTGGGTGTCTAGCCGGGAGAGCCACATTTCAGAAATGGCTATTGCCGGTAAAGCCACATTTTCAGCTGAGTGCATTTCGCCTATTCTAGCGGGTAATTAATTAATCCGATTACCGATACCTTTATATGAGTGTCCCACATTTAAATTACTAAGCGCGGTACTCCCAGACTGAGCGAGGCGACCAGTTCCTACACCGTGTTAGTGACGACATCATCATCTTCACTACAGACAAGAACTTTGAACATTTGTGTACTGCAGACATTGTATTTTGTGATGGTACATTTTATGCCTGTCCCAAGTTGTTTGATCAGATTTATTGTTTACATGCTGAGGTGTTTGGCCATATGTTTCCATTAGTTTACTGTTTGTTGTCCAATCGAACAAAAGTTATGTCAACATGTTTCAGTACCTATGCGATTTTGCTAGTAGAGGAGGTATAGAGTTTGCCCTACTTACAATTCAGTTGGACTTTGAACGTGCAGCTCACAATGCCGTGACTGAGGTATTTCCTGGGACATTAGTTAGAGGGTGTTTCTTTCACTTCACCCAATGTATCTGGAGGAGGGTGCAGAAAGAAGGTCTGGTGTTGGACTACAAGGAAGATAAGGAGGTGAAAAAGCTGGTGACAAGAGCTGCTGCCCTCCCTCTAGTACCTCGTGACAAAGTGGATGATGTGTGGCTTGATGCCATTGCTGACTCTCCTGCTGGCCCTAAAGTGACTGCCTTCATGGACTACGTGACAACCTGTTGGGTTCAAGGAGGGGCCTTCATGCCAGAGATTTGGAACCATTTCGAAAACCAAGGCCACCGTACCAACAATCACCTGGAAGTGTTGCACAACAAGATAAAGAAACTTGCCAAGAAGTGCCACCCGAACATCTACGAGGTAGTGAAGCTATTTCAGCGAGAGCAGTCACTCAAAGAGGTTGCAGTCCTGAGACTCTCACACCAGTGATCAGAACCTTCACGAAGAAAGAAGTACAGAGCAATCGATGCACGTATTGTGTCCCTCAAGATCCAGCTCCTGAACCCACACCTGAGTGAGATGGAATATGCTGACTACGTGGGCGACCTCCTTCATCTGCATTATAATATTCATATGCTATTCATATTCATCAATGTAAAGTTTTGATGAATATGTTATCCTTGTTGAATAGAAAATGAGAAAACAAGACTTGTTTTGTTATATACGGTAACCTGTTAGAATCACAAAGCATGTTTTGACAGCATAGCCGCGAGAGCCACATTGTACAATCACGCAACCATAACCATTGCCGCGAGAGCCACATCAATTTGGGCTATCTATTTTCGAAATGTGGCTTTGCCGGCCTGTAACCGATCAGTGCTATTTAGTCCCGTTAATCCGACATTCTCGCATTCCGACTCCAACACACCTAATTTGCAACGAATTACCGAAATCACTCATTAATCAGTCTCGTTAATCCGACACAGTGGTCAGCGTACTCCGTGGTCATCTGCCCGCGAGTACACAACCCCGTGTTTTGACACGCACTGGCTGCAGAGATTAACTTATCAATTAACAGGAAAAGCTATTCAAACCGGTATGTACAAAGCTATGCAAATGTAGTTTACAAATTGAAGCCAGATAAATGTGCATGAAGCCAGTTTAAAATACGAACAGGTATATAAAACATGGTCGACTCACCTTGTAACAGCAAAAAATCACCAAAAATGGCATAACCTATATCTAAACTCAAATAGCCAAATCAAAAAAGTACTCAGCAAACCACTAACCAAACCCAAAAGTCTCCATCCATCAAAACAAATCGACAGAGTAATCACTAAACTCCAAACAGGACACACAAACCTAAATAACCACCTAAAAAAACAACACACTACAGGTAACTGCCCACATTGAAAACAACCAGAAATCCCAAAACACGCACTCATCCACTGCACACACTACCTATGTTACCTGTATGTTACAGACGTCACGATGGTGGTCGGACGTGTTACGGAGAGCTGACTCCGCATAGCTGCGTTTTCATGATGTAGGAATTAACTTTCACAACTAAATCTTCAACCTATAAATCCCAAATGGTCTCCAGTACATACTATATGAAAAGAGGAGGAGGATGATTTGTAGTTTGGACGATGGGTGTTGGATTGACTGAATGTAAGTGATCCGTGAAAGTCGTGGTCCACGCCATCAACATGCGTGTGAGTTGCTAACTCATTGTCTCTCGTGTCTTGCGATGTGCATATAATTCATTTGGATTTCATGGACATATCACGGAATTATCACAACTTCACAGAGTGAGTACGAATGATTTTCACTGTATTTGACATTAGGACATAGCGCATGGAGAAATGTATCTCAACTACGCCTCTGACTACAAAACGTAACAGAGACGAAGTGTTCACATCACCCGACCCGATAAGTGTTGGATTGACTGAATGTAAGTGATCCGTGAAAGTCGTGGTCCACGCCATCAACATGCGTGTGAGTTGCTAACTCATTGTCTCTTGTGTCTTGCGATGTGCATATAATTCATTTGGATTTCATGGACATATCACGGAATTATCACAACTTCATAGAGTGAGTACGAATGATTTTCACTGTATTTGACATTAGCGCATGGAGACATCTATCTCAACTACGCCTCTGTCTACAAAACGTAACAGAGACGAAGTGTTCACATCACCCGACTCGGAAATAGACTTTGACTTGAAACGTCAATGTCCTAACATCTCAGTCTTGGATATTTCTAACACCTCTACCAGGATGAGTACCGAAAGTTTAGATGTATCTGTTAATAGCCCCACCTCTGATTCTCTTACTTCTGAACTGGTAAAGGCTTTGACAAACACGGTAGTTCTCACAGCAATAAGCACTAAAGTTGCCGAGGTGATAAGGCCAATGTTTCGTCAGGAAATGGAACAGATCATTTCTCAAAATAGAATTCTTGAGGAGAATGGGTCCCGCATGTCCTCCAAACTTATCGAGCATGAACAGACCATAGAGGCTCTCACCAATAAGCTAGACCGAAGCGAGCAGTACTCAAGGAGGAATAATGTCAGAATTTCAGGGTTGTCCGAGTCCGAAAATGAGGACACTGACCAGTTAGTGTTAGACGTGGCTAAGTCCATTGGGGTTAATCTCAACCCTGGTGACATCGACATTAGCCATCGTGTTCCCAGACGACCAGCCACCCCACAGGACAATCCACGATCTATAATTGTTCGATTCGTTAGCAACGCTTCAAAACATGCTGTCCTTAAGTCGAGATCGAAACTTAAATTCGTGAAAACCCCTGTAGCCCGTAAAATCTTGATTAATGAAGATCTTACTGGACCCCGAGCAGCGTTAGCTCGAAGGGCCCGCCAGCTTGTCTTTGGTAAGAAAGTTGAGGCGTCATGGGTAACCAGTGAGGTCATCCTCATTAAAATGTTGGACGGGACGGTCAGAAAGGTCGCCAACAGCACTCACTTCGATGAAGTGTGCGAGTCTACTAAACTCAAGATGGTGATTAGTCTGAGTCAAGACAAACAAACGTTAGTACAAACATGAGATAAAATGTTTGTGATATTCAAAATGCCCCTGTACGATCTCGTGAACTGTTGATAACAATTACGGCTCTATGCTTCATAATCATATATGCCAACGTAAACTGTACATGAAATTGTTGTTTACTGTTACTCTGTGTCTGTAGATCTTCACAGGTGATATCGATAAACAATATGAACTTCGGGAAACATGTTAATGTTCGTCAAGATTTAGATATACAGTGAACGATGATATGCGCTCGTGAAGTCAACGTCTTTCTTCACGTCTACAGTCAGTGACACATCACCGCTTGATGCTTACAGTAAACGTGCTGTGAATGTTGTGAAGCACGTGAGTGTGTGGTATGCACGAGCATTGTGTCCGTGCTTTATATGCTGTGTAACGGCTCTATCTACTACAGACAGAACAACACGTCCTTACGTTTGATCGTCAATACAGCTAAACTGTGCTTATCCCAATGATAACATGAGCCCTTTTGTATTGTCTTGTATGGTCTGTATGCATTCAATGAGCTTGCTCGTTTGTATCCCGTTTCCTTAAAAATGTGCATGGTTTGGGTTTGTTTTTTCCATTAACGTCGCTTAGCAAAACCTAGTTAGCATACATGCATAATGCATAGTGTAGCACTTATGTAGCAAATGTTAGTACAAACATGAGATAAATTGGTTGTGATATTTATAATGCCCGTGGCGCATGTGCGTAGTATACGTGTGATGTGTTTGTAACATAGCTCACAAACCTTATGTACAGTGTGAGTAGCACAACAATCATGCAGTGTAATGCGTGGAGTATGTGTGCAGTATACATTCTCTGGAATGTTGTATGTGTGTGATGTGTTTGTAACACAGCTCACAAACCTTATGTACAGTGTGAGTAGCACAGCAATCATGCAGTGTAATGCGTGGAGTGTGTGTGCAGTATACATTCTCTGGAATACAAGCACTGTAATGTATGTTGTATGTGTGTAGAAGATACACGTATGTAACATGTGTGAATGTTCATTATTACTTTTATAAATAAGTGTATACATGCGTTCACTCCTATGTATCGGTGTGTGTGTATACAGGTACAAGTGCGTGTATTTGTTCAATTGTTAATGGTTTGATGTATTCGTGTATGTATGAAAAACGGCGAGGGTATGCGCTTTGGGTGTGTATGTATATTTTATATTTTGTGTATATATCGAGTATGCTAGCTTGAAATTATTAACCCGAAGATTTTTCCTCCCATGAAAGCGCAGTTTGCCTTTCGGTTTGCCTTTTTGTTTCTTCATTAAGTTCTTTCATTAAGATCATGGTTATGGTTAACTTTATCTTCCTTTCTTTTTTCTTTTCTTTGTGTTCAGTGTTTCATTTAGAATTATATTACAGCATGTCATTTGACCTATATCTACATCAAACTACAACAAACCTGATTACATGTTTTATTTACCTTAGTTCAGTTTGTGTGTGTCTACCTCCATCTCATCACTTACTGGAACCCACTCTCCCACCTGTTACGACAATAGATTAGGATATTTGATTATGGCTGTTATTGACCAATACAGGCAGGAAGTGGGTTCCTTTGCTGCAAAAGTTCATTCAAAATTTGCTGTCCGATTTATGAAATCCAGTCACAATTTTAAGTTGTTGTGTCTCTACAGCCCTCACGTATCGGTAATTGTATCTCTCATCCTACTATGCTGTGGCGATATTCACCCCAATCCAGGGCCGAAATATTTCAGAGACCTTAAAATAATACATTTGAACGTACGCAGTTTGAAAGATAAAACTGATTTACTTGACGCAGAATTTCGATCATATGATATTATATGTCTAACAGAAACCTGGTTGCATGCAGACATCCGCAGTGATGATATAGCAATACCTGGATACCACCTACCATTCAGGAAAGACAGGCAAACTCGTGGTGGCGGTGTCGCGATCTATGTCAAAAGTAATCTACACGCAAAACATTTGTGCTATCTTGACATTCCTGGGCTTGAGGCGGTGTGGGTACAGATAAAATGTAAAAACCGTTCTTACCTAATCGGTTCCGTCTATCGAGCAGATAAGAGTGCGGCGTACTGGGATGTGATTGAGGAATCTATCGGTAATGCAGTCGATCTGAACATGTACACTGTCGTTGTCGGTGACTTTAATATTGACGTCATTCGGGAAAATCGAACAAAAATAGATTACCTCCAATTAATGTATGATCCTAAACAGATAATATCAGAACCAACTAGAATTACACCACATTCAAGTACCTTGATAGATTTGATTTTTGTTTCTAATGTTAACGCAGTAAACGAATCTGGAGTTCTTGACCCTATCTGCAGTGACCACTGTCCGATATATGTGACCATCAAAGAACCAATTTCTCTCCCTACAAACTATAAGAGGAAGGTTTATAACTATCCCTTAGCTGATACAGAAAGTATGAACAGATGTGTCAATGATATCGACGTTGAAGGTTTATTTTCTTCTAAAAATATAGAGAAAATTGTAACCAATTTAACATCCGCAATTACGAGGATCTGTGATGAACACATACCAAATAAGACTGTCACCATCAGACCTACAAATCCACTTTGGATGACGAATCATATACGATCCTTGATTCGGAAACGTAATCGTTTACATAAAATTGCCAAAAAAAGTAACCATCCAACTAAGTGGGCTAATTTCAGATCAGCAAGAAATAAAGTTACTTCCGCTATCCGAACTGCTAAACAAATATTCGTCTCTAAAATTGAAGATACTGTTAATAACTCGCCTTGTACCAAAACGTGGTGGCGCCTGATTAAAGCGTTTATAAAATCACGCAACGATAACAGCCAATTCCCAACAATTATTTTCAATGATGCAGTCTACAATGGCCCCGAAGAAATCGCAAATGTCTTAAATAACTACTTAACCGCTCAGTTGACAATTGAAGATCAAAATCGAGATGTGCCCGGCCCCCCGGTTCCCTGTAACTCAACATTATCTAACATCACTCTAACCCGCGATGACGTCAGAGATATTCTATTGTCATTGGATACATCAAAAGCGACCGGTCCGGACGGAATAGGAAATAAAGTACTTAGATATACCGCAAATAGTCTAACATCCATACTTACGAAATTGTTTAATTTATCACTTAGCCAGTCAATTTTTCCCTGTTTATGGAAAGAAGCATCAGTAATACCTATCCACAAAAAAGACAGCGTACATGAATGTTCAAACTACCGTCCTGTCGCACTCACATCTTGTTTATCGAAAGTCTTTGAGAAATGTGTACTTAAATATGTATTCAACTTCCTCAGAGATAACGACCTACTAACAAATTTACAATCAGGATTTATGCCAGGAGATTCCACATCAAATCAATTAACCTATTTGTATAATTTCATAGCTAAAGCTCTTGACGAAGGAAAAGAAGTTAGAGCAGTCTTCTGCGATATAAGTAAAGCCTTTGATAAGGTATGGCATAGAGGAATTATTAATAAACTGAAAACTCATGGTATCCAAGGCGAACTATTAAAATGGTTTGAAAGTTATTTAGAAAATAGAGTACAACGGGTAGCAATTAACGGGTACAAATCTGACAAGAAAGCTGTGCTAGCTGGAGTACCTCAAGGATCAGTCCTTGGACCACTTCTTTTTCTGATATACATTAACGATATTGTATGTGATATTGACAGTAACATTCGTCTCTTTGCAGATGACACTTCATTATATGTTATCATAGAAGATCCATCAGTTGCTGCTACCTGTCTTAACAATGATCTGGATACAATTTCACAATGGGCCCGTAAGTGGCAGGTTACATTTAACCCAAATAAGACCGAAACCATCCAATTCTCACGTAAAGCTAAACCGTCTCTAAAGCCGAACCTACTTATGGACGGAACAATCATAAAAGAAGTCAAAAGTCATAAACATTTAGGAGTGACACTCCAAAGCGACTGTACATGGACTGATCACATTAATGATATTGTACAAAAAGTTCGCCCTATGATCAGTTGTCTGAGGAGTTTTAAATACCGGTTATCACGTAAAACCTTGGATACTATGTATAAGTCCTATATCTTGCCAACATTTGACTATTGTTCGCATATTTGGGATAACTGTACGTCCGAGCAATCGCGTATATTAGAAAGCCTACATCTTGATGCCCTGAGAACTATATGTGGTGCCGTTTGTGGCACAAGTCATAAGAAACTTTATAACGAAACTAAATCTCAATCCTTGCAAGATAGAAGATACTGCCATAAATTAATTTTTTTCTCTAAAATGTATAACAACCAATTCCCAAACTATCTTTGTGATTTGATCCCAAACTTTGTCTCCGAAACTACAAAGTATAATTTAAGAAACAGTTCTGAAATACAAGGAATTTATAGCCGTACTTCCTCTTACGCAAAATCCTTTTTACCAGACACAATACACTTATGGAATGCTCTACCAAAGTTCAAAGAGTCAAGTAGTCTGTCAGAATTTAAAAACCTAATTACGAAAACCGAAAATAAGACTTATTTTGACCTTAGCTATGGCACTCGATTCTGTCAAATCGTTCACTGCCGCCTAAGTGTGATAACAGACATCTAATTGAAAGTCCGTGTTGCTCCTGTGGATATCAGAGTGAAAACGCCCTACATTATTTTTTTACTTCTTGTAACTTTACTCAGATAAGACTTAATATGCACTTTTACACAACCGGTTATAACCTGGATACTATTATGAACGGAAACAATGAACTTGCTCACTCTGAAAACCAGAAATTAGTTGAATCCGTCCACGATTTCATCATCAAGACAAAACGTTTCAGCTCCTCACAAATTAATAATTAAATAAACCGGACAATAACCTCATGTTTGACTATTACCTTGTTACAAACGACTTGTTAGACACACACAAGCTGTAACTTTCTATTTATGTTTTTGTATCTGATGTAATATGTACAGACATATTATTTAAATAATGTCTATATCGATGACGTCACATCCTTCATTTCAATATGTAATATATGTTGTAAGGGAGCGGTGTTAACATAAGCTGTAAAGCTTGTTCACCAATCCCAACTCATTTCAATGACTAAAAATATGTTTAAACCAGTCTAGAAGCAATACTAAACCCACAAAATAAATTAGAAAACTTCAAGGCCTTAGGCGTATTCTTAATCCAAACGGAACTCATAAAACGCATCTAAAAACACAATAAACTACCAAATCAAAATCACATAAACAAACAAACATCCACCATACCCAGCTCCCTTAGTTCTCCCCAACCCCATCGGCATCTATTCCAAATCTCAAAATTCCCAAATTCTATATAAGCAACCCCCCAAGCCCCCTCTTGGACTGCACAGACCACTTTCACCCCTTTCGGAAACACATTAAATGGCCTGGCCGGGCCCGTGTGCGAAATACGCATCAGTCGGAAAGCGCACGTTAAATCTCCAAAGTAAGTAAGTAAGTAAGTACCTTGTAACATTCGTCAAAATGTCTGTCTGCAGTACACCTCCGTTAAAGCGTGCACGAGTAGAAATCACCCCCCAAATCAGGAAGATCTGTCATTTTAAGCAGAGTAAACCAAACATCACTCAGAATGAAATCATAACATTTGTACTTGAAAAATTCTGCGTGAAGATCGGCAGATCAACAATTTCCGACATTTGAAAGAATCATCGAAATGGACAGCAGTTTCTTCATCGGACACCAGCACATCGAAAGCCACACCATGAAGAATTAGAAAATGCACTGTTCTTGTGGTTTTCAGACGTGAGAAAGAGAAACATCATGTTAAATGACGAACTTCTTAAAACTCAAGCGAAAGTGTTAGGTGACAAATTAGGCGTTGAAGATTTTCATACAGCACTGGTTGGCTCCATCGCTTCAAGCTGAGACATGGAATTAAGATGCATAAAGTCCATGGTGAATCAGCATCCGTTTCACAACTTATGTGAAATGTCACTTTTTGCCACCAAACACAACAGCGCACATTTAGCGACTAGATGCCGGGATAATAAAGAATTTCAAGCTTTATTATAAGAAACATCAAATGAAGTTACACCTTGACAATTTTGAAGCAGAAGAACCACAACCCTTAGACGTGAAGCGAGCTCTGCTTATTATCAGGGCTGCTTGGAATGAAGTGAAGCAAGGCACCATCATTAACTGTTGGCGCCACACCCGTATTCTCCCAGATGCAACTGCTACAGCTGAACCCGTCATCGCCGACCTCGAAGCCATCAACGCAATTAATACCACTTTCAACACCATGTACGGCGACACGGCATCGAGCGAAGGCTTTTTGACCGCCGATGACGACATCCCATGTGAGGAAGAGCTGACCAACGACGCCATCGTTGACATCGTCCGAGGACAGCCTGACGGTGATAACACAGATAACACAGAGGATGAAGCAGGCGACAGCGAGGATCCAATTATCCCACCAGCAGCAGCCATCAAGGCAAATGAGTAGACAACATAACAATATAGATATTTCGTTTTTAATGATTTTATTACAAGGTACACAGGGTTATTATCTATCGTGAAGACGTCCGATTTTCGATCACAAATCACTTAATTTCGTTAATCCGACATACTCGTTAATCCAACACAATCATGTGCAACCAACGATGTCGGATTAACGAGACTTGACTGTAGATGGTAATGTTGAGATCTGACAACGCAATGCAGGCAACTATAACTATGGGGAATGTATTGACTCGCCCTGACTACTAGCCGGTTATCTGGAACACAAGAGACGCTGTTAAATATTCAGTAGATGTGTTATATTGAACTAAAACCCGAAATTAATGGTTAAATAATGCATGCTACTATTACGTTGTGGGTGATAAACCCCTTCTCAATCAAAGCAACGCAGTTAACTATCACCGTTGGCAATATATCTGTATGAAACCATCCATCCCACAATAGATGATGTTATTTGAACAGCGGGGCCTTCAGCTCTGAGACCTGAAACTGTAACATTTGGTGATATACGTGACTTATATTATTGGCATGAAAGTGTTATTCATATTTAGATAATTAAAGGGAAGTTAAACCAATAAGTCATAGAAATAAGAGGGCATGTATACCAGATATTATAACAAGAATTGGCACCATCTGAGACTGTGGGGACACACTCTTCGTCAGAACGGGGGTCATATTATAGGCATAAACGTACAGTAATTAACAACTAATTAAAGTAATTAACAATTCATTAAGACACTTACGTGATTGTATAAAAAGGTCAAGAAGAGGAGTTGAAACCAGTAAGATATGAACATAACACATTTATATAGGAGACGGGCAACTCTTATAGTTGAAGACTACGGGGAACATACTTGGCCACGAATAACCAGGGGTGAGGGTAGTAGGTCGAGGGTTATACATTAATGAAAAACGATTAACCAGAGGGGAATTCCAAAAGGGTGAGAAGCTACATCATAACAATTCCGAATAAGGTGCTGGTTATTAGGTAAGAGTGGGTTAGAATGATCTAGTTTAGGGGGGAAAGGTGGTTGACCAATGATAGATGGGAAAATGAGTAGAGCTATGACGTAGGTACCGGTTTAAAAAGAGGCAAAAGCCCCAAATCAACGACGGTTAGAGAACGGCTAGAGAGCGGCTGGGGAGACTACATATGGACTGGTGCTCCGCTCTCGGCCAAAAAGCCTCCAGATCGGGAGAGCGGCTGGGGAGACGACATCTGGACTGGTGCTCCGTTCTCGGCTTGTTGTCACGATCTTTCGAACCAGAAACTAAACTTAAGCACCAGCATTTCGACTGAGACTGAAGCTTTACGGCCGAAGTCTCGTATCTAAGTGACAAATAGAGTGGGTTGACCGGCAACACAAAATGGGAATAAAAGCTGTTAAACGAAGATCACTCTTTGTGCTTGTTGGAGGAACTACGGTAAAAGCTCCAAGGCCCTCGGGTACTGACATTGTACCTATTGCACACCCCAGACAGTCAGCACCAAGAACGAGGGGATTACCGTAGTTCAGAAGAAGAGGTACGCGACTGGCTATACCCTGGTAATTAACAACAATTACCGCCGGTTATTAAGGCGTTAACATTACCTTGGACACTAAAACCGTTAACCTAGCTCCTTACCTCCTAATCATATAAGCTGCTATGATATTTTTGCTCGACCAACATATGGAACTTGGGCGACGCTGTTAACTATCAATATACTTTAATAATATACTCTTCAAAAAAAGAAACTTGACACAGACTTTCAAAATGTAATATAATGCGATTGATTCAAAATAGGACACAGAAACCATAATTGAAACACTGTTGGAAGATCAATGTACACAATGTTCAAAACATTAATCGTGTCACCTAGACAGACACACGTACACGATACAGTTAATGTCACAGGGGTACAGAAAATGTCAGTATCGGTTGTGCCGACCACGTGCATCAATCACCGCTTGACACCGACGACCCATAGATGCAATCAAGTTGTCAATAACAGTCTGTTGGATGTGCTGCCATTCATGCTGAAGTGCATCAAGAAGCGCCGGAAGTGTTTGGGGCGGTGGATTCCTTCTGCGAACGCGTCGATCCAACTCGTCCCACAGATGCTCAATTAGGGACAAATCTGGTGACCGGGCTGGCCAAGGTTATGTCTGGATGTTGTTGTGCTGTAAGAAGTCCTGACAAACACGTGCAATATGCGGTCGAGCATTGTCCTGCAGAAACTGTCCGCCATGAACGTTGACGTGAGGAAGAACGTAAGGCTGTAGGATCAAGTCTCTGTAACGCACACCTGTCAATGCACCTGCCACATGCTCGAGAGGCGTCCTACCACCGTGATGAATTCCGTCCCATACCATGACACTCCCGCCGCCAAATGGGACAACCTGCTGCACACAGTTGGGGGCGTAACGTTCACCCCGACATCTGTAGACACGTGCACGCCCATCAGCACGTGTGAGTAGGAAACGGGACTCGCCAGTAAACAGAACATTTCTCCACCTTGCACGTGCCCATCTAACCCTCTGTTGGTACCAAAGCAGACGGTCCGCCAGATTACGTGGGGTAAATACATGACGTCGAACAGGTCTTCGTGCAAAAAGTCCAGCCTCCCTCAGTCTGTTGCGTACCGTTTGATCTGATATTCTGCGTACCCCAGGGATCTGTGTGGTTGTAGACGTGGCTGTGGTAGTGCGGTCTCGGAGGTGTCGCAGCCGGATGTATCGATCTTGTGCTTGGGTTGTCACCCTTGGTCTTCTTGACCATGGTCTGTCGCCAACTCTGTTGGTGTTGTATCTGGTCCACAGTGCGGAGATTGTCTGTCTGGATATGCCAAAGTGCCTGGCCACTTCTTGCTGAGTTGCTCCAGCTTGTAATCTCCCAATGGCGTCGTTCCGTTGAGCTGCATTCAGTCTTGGCATTCTGTCACCGCCTCTACTGCCGTTATAAGGACTGTATTAACAGCCGTTGATGTGGATTTTTATACCCATTCAGCAGGGGGGCCTGCATGCCTAAATGCAGGATCCTGTGCTGCACGTTTTGTACAGGCGGTTGCGTTTATATGAAGCTGTAAAATTGATCCCCAAACGCTACGTTTATGTGCTTTGCATGTGTTTTCGCGAATTATAGACACATCATCTTTCTTTTTGACTTAGTTGGTTCTCATTTAATGTAATTATTCTAGATATTTGGCAAAAAGTGGTTTTACATCTATGTCAAGTTTCTTTTTTTGAAGAGTATATATAGGAACACCATGTCGGGCGCATAGAGTTAATATTTCACTTTAATTGGTGGCTAAAAACCTTTTGGAGCTGAATCTTTTTATGGTGTTTAGTTGACTGAAACCATAACCCTAGCATCCACTGACACCAGCTTTGGATCTACCAACGTATGAACCATGAGCGATGTGGCTACTTCTCACTTTTGGTGATATATTTGGTTTAATTCCATATATAGCTTGAAATAGCATGTGCTTCTATTACGGTTTATATACATCAACACATAACCAACAACCAGACTGCCAACTATCAGTCACCTCTAACAGCAAGCATGGGTAGATATTGCAACTGTAGTTATTGTTGAGTTGTACATTTACAATACCGTGGTGTTCCATTTGAACACAGCATCTAATCACAATGTAATTTCACATCACCCATGAACAGCACGTGATTGCGCCTTTACACAGAAGTCAAAATGCGTGTGCCTATTGGGAATCTCAAATAACAAAAGCTATCAACGAAGAACACGCTTAAAAATGCCCCTGAGATGTATCTCAATGAATAGACAAAATGGTGAATTGTGGATACAATAGAGGGGGACCTTGTGATGTTCTGAGGATGACAGACTTGGGAATTGATTCTGAAGACATTACTGAGTACATGTGAGCGATTGTACATGCCGCCATGCAGTGCTTATTTCCCAAGATGCTTTGCGGCAAGGGAGCAGTTATCGAGTTCCTGCTAGGGAGCATTAATTTACAAAGCTTGCACACGGATGGGTGACTACATTACACGATGGTACAGACCTCAATATCCCAAGTTTCCCAAATGTTTGGCAAAGTGTAATTTCTCAACTGTGTGACAAGTACAGTCATACAATATGAATGCAATGAGACCTTGGGCGTGGCAGGCTTAAGAAAACAACACCTATATCATTCATATCATTCCATTAATTGCATTATGCAATAAATTCAAATCTGCTCATGTTATCACTTGATAATTTCATACACAGGAAGTTGAATTTACATCTACAGTACAGCTTGGTGCCCTGTGAAGCGTGCGATCCTAACAGCTTGCCATAGGTGAAACAGATTGGGGTGAGCTAGGCTACACCAAGGACGGACTGCGCACCAAAGACGTAACACAATGTTCACATACTAATCAAGGTGTTGCCTTTGATTCACAGATAGCAGAAAACATTGGCCAAAAAGCAGCGAGTGATATCCTAGCTCAACAATTCTTGTCTATCATATACTTAGTATATACTTAGTATTAGCTATACCATCTTGTTCAAAAGTCAAAGCGCATCACCAATCATGACAACATCCAACAACATAACAAAAGGTGACATGTACTTGATGTATTATCCCTCAAAATGTCTGTTACAGCAAGATAAGACAAGCAAATGAAAACCCATTCTACAAGGGATTTATCTAGGATTCTTTACATGGTGTTCAGAGCAAGCAAATTGGGATAGAAAATATAATTTCTCCTTAAACTCAGAGGTATTTTAACATTGCATTCAGTGCCATTAGGCAAAACTAAGCATAGATGCCTCTCCCTCTTTATTTGCCCTGTTGTCAGTGATATACAAATAATCACTCCAAAGCCATAACATATCAACATGAATTAGACAAAACGTAATTCAAATTTGAGAATTTAGCGGACATTTGCCGCCGACTTGGGCCCGAATATTGCCCTTTCTGCAACGCAAGACAAATCCCTGAATACATAACAAAAGTATATCCTTCTGACTGGTTACAATCAGCTGCAAAACAACTTGCAATGCTGTCTCAAACCATAGCAGAACTAGAAATGTTTTACATGTACTGGCAAGGACACACATGGGCGATTTTTAAACCAGAAACAGTAAATCCAAGAAATCCTAACATAGTACACATGATATAGTGTGGTACGGTTACCTTTGATTCCATGAATAAAACCATGTCTACTACAACCTCAGACCAGATTAATGTACCAACCTTTAACCCCTTTATTTAGGCTGTCATCACATCATGACATATTTAGATTTTCAACGGACATTCTATTCACTGTCAACTATGTGTCATAGCGACTGATTTACGACACCCATTGTCTGAAGAACATTCAATTGCAAAGGCTCATTACCCTGGAGCCATGACATCTATATGCCTTGAAACATTTAATTGCTGTTATTTATAAGATGCTAATCCTAATTGTTAATCCCCATTTTTGTGTACATCGACCGTCTGCCATCCTGAACAAGATGTGCAAGTATGTCATTGATGAATTACTTTTTATATTTATATTTATTACTTACTAAATGTCAGGTGACCTTGGCTATATAAGCCTTGGTCCAGAGAGATTGAGAAGAAGGAGAAAAATGGTCTTACCCTTAGCCTAGCTAGGGTTAGGCTGGGAGCTCAGTGGCACCTAGACAACAACCACTACCACTATGTGCTGACCTGGCACATAGTGTCTTTTGTACGTATATATCGACATGTATAAAGTAAAACTGTATATACAGCAAGCCATCGTCTCCAAGTTGTCACTTCCTACAGAGAACCATATGTCGGCCTCTTGCATATACGAGTATGCAAAGTGTTCATTAATCAGCGCCGGACCCACACGCGTAGTTCTATGTATCACAGTTGTGCAAGTATTATTATCATACCCCTAAGTCAGAATGATGACATCTGTTTGGTCCACGTGATCTTGATAAAATATGATATATGCCACCTTGGAGTGAAATAACTTTCTCGGCGGGTGAATAAATCCAGACTGCACATGGATTTTTGAGAGGCAGAATAACTCCCTTTTGGCGCTGTCACACTACAACGTTTTAGAGTAACTTGCACCTAGTGTGTAACAGTCAGCGTAGGGGAAAGGTGCCCAAAACAGGCCCGCGGTTCTGTAACTAGTGGTGTACACCAATTCATCAAATTGCTTCATTCAAGCAGTTATCTTCGCCCTGTCAACATCATCAAGATGCCTCACAAGAAGAAACCTGCCAGGGGCCGGGCAAGAGCCAAGAACACCATACCTGCACCTGCTATAGAAGCTCCTGCGGAGGACGCTATAGAAGTTCCTGCGGAGGGAGCCGTCCGCTCGCCCTCATATGTCAAGACAAAGAAGAAGAGGGCCAAATTATCTGTGTATTGCTTGATTATGCCAGAGGAAGAGACCATGTTGGAGTCTCTCCATGAGAATCCTGGCTCGGGAAAGCTCAGCATTGTTCAGACCTTGCTGGCTATTGGGCTTCATCATGGTGGATCGTAGAGCAAATGCATCGTCGCCGATGAAGAAAAAGGGTACATCCTAGATGTCGTTGGGAAGAGAATCTGGGTCAGGGAAACCTAGGGGACACTTATTTCCAAGTCAATGAAAGTCATGACATAGAACAAGCTAACTTTTGCTGAATCGAACAGCTGTTTTCTATCAATTTGAATTTATTTGAATTAATTCTTTCACAATGTCATATAAAAACATGTCGATAAGATCAAATTTGTTGCAGCAGGATCATAGCATAAAACCTAGTGTGGATCGCACAAAACTCCATGTACCTCTCGTCACCCTGCTACAACTTGTAGTATCTTGCCAGCCGACTTCTTGCTATCATTTTGTTTGTTTGTTTGTTGTTTAACACTGCACTCAGAATTATTCCAGCTATATGACGAGAATCGAATCTGGACCAGACAGTCCAGTGATTGATATCATGAGCATCATTGGGATACGATGACATACATCAACCAATCGAGCTTGACCACCCAATCCCATTAGTTGCCTCTTACGACAAGCATAGTCGCCTTTTACGACAAGCATTGTTTGCTGAAGACCTTTTCTACCCATATTCTCTTCACAGGCCCGTTTTCCTTGTTGTTCGAAACAATGGAGCCTAGGTCAAAGGTTCAAAAGGATCTAAAACTGCCGATGGTACCTCCGAAAGATTCCACTTTTGAAAAATGCATGGTGTTTTGACCATATCATAAGATGATTTAACATCAGATAGTCATCATGCTGAAGAACTGATATAAAGGCAGAATGGTACCCCTCAATGGTGTTGTGTCAGATTTTCTCTACTTCTCACAAATGTAAAAGAAAACCTGCTGACATGTACCAATACACTTCCTCTATCCACTCCCTGTCATACAGGATGGTTGAGATCAAGCAACTTGGTCACCGAGATCAAGCCACTGCCTCTTATACGCGATAACTTTTAAGTGTGAAGGCAGAGAGCATGAAGACTTCCGGGCACTATATCGAACCCGGGTTGTAACGCCCGGTGGCGTTCCAGTAACCTTCCGTCAGTAATGGGATTGTTGTTCTTTTGGTGTTTAACGCTACATTCAGCAATATTCCAGCTATATGACAGCGGTCTGAAAATAATTGAGACTGGATTAAAGAATCCAGAGATTGATATCATGAGCATCAATCTACACAATTGGGATAGAATGACATGCATGAACAAAGTCAGCGATCCTAACCACCTGGTTCCTGTTAGTTGCCTCTTACGACAAGTATGGGTTGCTGAAGACCAATTCAACATTGGATCTTCACGGGTTCTCCACTTGTTGATTGCATGTTGGATTTATCCTTGTGTTACTAAGTCTCTATTCTTGACTATCCAGACAACCGAAGAACCCCAGCGGAGGTTGAACTGTACTGTATTCATGCAATATCAACAGACCAACCGACCGTGGCTCTAACTGTAGTCGATGGACCGTTACTCCCATCAGTGAAATTCCCATGCATTGGAGTTATTAATTGCTCCATTCGTGAACATAGCACATACACACCTGTGTTGTGGTACGATAGGGGAATCTCTCCTGGGGAGGCGCTCCTGTCCCCTTGAACACCTATATCTCCGTAGATTGAAAATAGCGGTTATTTCCTCCTGGTGAGCTTTAACATCATGCAACATAATGAGGGAAATTTGAGGTGACAACTCAGTCTGCGATGGAACATCAGACGGTCAAGATTTCCCTCGGAGCAAACTCCTGTTCCATTAATTTCCCCATAGGGACCAGACTTGGCGTTGACTACTTGGATGGCTTTTTCTTGGATGCCTCCTTACGCCTTGCCATATACCAGGCCTGGTGACGTTTAGAAATTCTTCAAAAGAAAAGGAAGAGCACTGTACACACCTTGTGTCCTCTGTGCACAGGATAACTTGCACTTCCAACACACTTCATGTGGTTCTCCCAATACATTACCACTTTCTATCTAAGCAATTTTCAAACACAAACAGGAAAGAGGTTTTTCGCACTTGTGTATGTGCAAACGGTGGGGGTGGACAGTTGAAAGTGAAGAGGACGTCTGTTGAAAATTTGAAGATTTTATGTGATGACAGCCAAAATGCAGGATTAATGGCCGCCTGGATGTAATAGAAGTAGGCTTTTCACAAGAATTATCAAGGCCGTAGTTTTTTTTGACGGGGGGGATTTCCTATTCAAGTTAACTGTCACAAGGAAAAATGTTTTCTATTAAAAAAATCCAGTCATGCGTCAATGCATGCAGAATGAATTGCAACAGAGCTGTATATAATTCAAATATGGTTTGCAGAGGCCCCTGGTGGTTGAAAATCCAAGATGGCCGCCAGCGTGGCTGAAATCTCTAATGATATCAATCTATACTCAACACATCATAGTTATCTGGCCAATTTATACAAATTATCATTGTAATGTATTTAGGAGTAATCACAACAATCCTGTATATAATTCAAACCTAGTATGCAGCACCCCCTGGTGGTGATGAAAGTCCAAGATGGCCGCCGACATGGTTGAAATCTCTAATGACTTTAGTCTATAGTCATTTATCTTAATTATCTGGTCAATTCATTCAATTTATCACAGTATCTTTTTCAAGATCAATTTCAGCAATGCTTTATATAATTCAAATCTAATATGCAGCGCCCACTGGTGGCGAAGAAAATTCAAGATGGCCGCCAAAATGACGTAATCTTTAAAAAATGTCAAATGTTTGTCCACAATATCAGTATCATTTGCTCATTGCAATCATTTCAATCAAATCTGGCTTTAAAACAATTCCAAGTAATGCTTTACTGAATGTATAAGCTTTTGGTACTAAAATTCATTCATTTGAAGCAGGGGGCACGGGTGGCCCAGTCGTCTAAGGCGCCGCGATTCGCTAGGCAGAGTTGCGTCCCTTGGGCACGCCAGAAACCTATGATTGTGGGTTCGAATCCCGGTTCGCCCCAATTATGTTTCTAGGTTTGTCAGCACCATACCCGTGCTCGTGGGTTTCACCGAAGTGGTAAACGTCTGAGACCTGCAACACTTCGGGCTTTCCTCCCACATTAAGCTGACACGCCGCGATATAACTGGAATACTGTTAAAAGCGGCGTTAAAACCAACTCACTCACTCATTTGAAGCAAGATCTGTATTCTGTAAGGCAGATCTGGGGAATATATTAGACTGCATGAACTTGGTTAAAATTCTGTAACTGAACTTGGAATGTGATAAAGATATTGGACCAGCACTGAAACATGCCTTTTTGATTCTGAATCATTAAGGCGCTGACGTGATTTAAGGTTGAAACAAACTTTTTCAGAGGAACATTTCTTTCTGACTGCCATAAACAGTATGTACCTGCCTCTTTGAAAGCTCTAGTCAGTATGAAATTTGTAGGACCAGGTATGAAAAAAAAATCTTCAATCAATCCAAACTACAGTAAACTACGGTTATAACGAACTCAAAGGGACCATCAATTTTAGTTCGTTGAAACAGTAGTTCGTTATAACATATATACACCATATATACAGCGAATGGCTTTGACAAATAAAATCAGTTCTTTATATCCACTGTTCGTTATAAGCGTGTTCGTTATAAACGTAGTTTACTGTATCTCAGAACATCTTGTCTTCAAAGCGGGAAATTTCGGTGCACCAGTTCATCAACAGAAAAACACCACTGAAACCGAGAAATACAAGTCCCAGTTTACTTGGTATTAAACAAGAAAACGTGATCTTGTTGACATATTTCAAAATATGGTGTATTTGAACAGATATAGCACAGTTTGTGACGTTTATGAAGACGAAGGTGTGGTATACCCACTAACATTCTCAAAAGATAGCATCTATCATAATCCCTGCCCTACAACAGCAACATATTCACTTCATGGTACCAACATTTCACTATTGCAGCAGCGTTCAATAGCTGAAGAGGAAGGAACATCACATGTTGTTCCTTTGGCTGAAGAAAGCACACAAACAAGGAAAACCATTTCCAAACAGCCCATAGTATATACTAATGTACCCCCATCCTGTTTTAGCAAGATGGGTAATGATATGCTTCAATTGAAAGGACCTTTCACCCAGGATGTAGATAGTGTTAACACAATGCCTGACCATGAGTAAAACTGGTCATATCACATGAAGGAAGTACTGGGAAAACAAGACAAACATAGCCTCCAAAACCAATTGCGCATATGCCAATGTTCTAGAATGTGCACACTCTGTTGCTATGATACAGTATTCAATTAATGTGGTAAAAAGGGTATTGAGCTTTTGAATCCTGGTCAGATGCATGTGCTTACCTTGGATGGACCACTATACACACTTGCTAAAACAATCCAGTGGAACTGTCCTGAATTATATGATGAACTTCCTTATCATGTTTGGTAGATTTGCATATTGAAATAGTTGCTCTCAGGATTCTCAGAAACTGTCCCGAACGAAGTAGATGGAAAACTGCAATCTGTGCTGCTGGACTTGCCTCGCGCAGATTTGAAGTTTGCAGCATCACGTGTTATATTAATGACTTGCATTTCACAGATATGTCCCTCTTACAGGAGAGCACGAGCACCACTGTACCTCGAATATTGTTCCGGTGGATTCGTGACACACAAGACTAAACGGACATTCTCTTGTGTGGCACAAGGTCAGACACATGAACAATTCAATAGCATGTATGAAAGGAGACGGAGGTGCAGCTGGATTGACTGAAACAGACGAGAGTTTTCTTCTAAAGGCCGACGGAATTCAAAGACATTGTCACTATTTCATGCCTTCACCGGTTCATATGCTTGGTATACGTGTCAAATATTTCCTGAAGTCACCAATGCTTTCCCATCATCAGCAGATATCTCTGACAACACAATGCAGATTCTTGAGCGGTTTGTCGTTCTCACTGGTTTATTTGGAAAGTCAATGAAAGGCAAAAAATCTCTGTTCATGAAGATCTCTGACAATTGACAACATTTCAACACAAAGAGGCAGCTCTGAGACAGCACTAATGCATATATGGGGACAGGTGCTTGACAAACGTTCCTCACTACAGAATCTTGTAGTCAAGGGTTGGGAGAGGACATGCAGTATTATATAGATACCCAAGTGGACAACACTTGGTCAGGCACAAAGAAGTGTTATAAACTAACACTACACCTGTAAGAAATATTGCAAACCTTTGTAAACGTCACACTGCCTGTTTTGAGTACGGTGCTATGTGATACTTTGAAGGAACCACTGTAAGTGAATTATGGAACCGTAAACACATACATTGAACCGATATTCCTGGTCCTACTTAAGTAGGAAGTAAGTTAATGTCATATGTTCATGGCAATAATGTCAATAATACTTTTACATACATTCCTGTTTTTAAGATATGAATTCATCCCCAGATGAGTGATTTTTGGGTGATCAAAAATAAACTTGATGGAACATTTCTCAGTAGACCATCTATAAAATATAAATAGAATAGATCATAGACATTACATATTAATTGATACAATGTCATTTAAAAATGTTTCATCATATCAAAACCTATTAACTTATCCTTAGTCCAAAGATCTCAAATGATATCTATATCTGCTGTAGAAATAGACACTTTCTGAAAACTAAAACATATTGGAGGCCATCTTGGATATTCGTCATCACCTGGGGGCGCTGCATATTAGATTTGAATTATATAAAGCATTGTTGCCATTGATCCTGAAAAAGATACTGTGATAAATTGAATGAATTGACCAGATAATTATAATAAATGAGTATAGACTAAAGTCATTAGAGATTTCAACCATGTCGGTGGCCATCTTGAACTTGGACTGCATACTAGGTTTGAATTATATACAGGATTGTTGTGATTACTCCTAAATATATTATAATGATAATTTGTATAAATTGGCCAGATAACTATGATGTGTTGAATATAGATTGATATCATTAGAGATTTCAGCCATAAAATAGACAATTTCTGAAAACTAAAACATATTAGAGACCATCTTGCGCTGCAAACTATATTTGAATTATATACAGCTCTGCTGCAATTCATTCCGCATGCATTAGTATGGATATATGTATAAATGGGTCAGATAAGTATGATGTATTGAGTATATATTGATACCATTAGAGAGTTCAGCCATGTTGGCGGCCATCTTGGATTTTCTACCACCAGGGTGCTCTGGTGAGGTGGTTCCATACCCAAAAATGTTCAGAATGGTTCAATGTATAAGTGTGCCAAGTTTGGTGCTTTTAACCCAAAGTGCACAATTTTAGCCTTAACCGCTCCACCATACTGGGCCTGTATCGTTCACCTGGATATTTACGCAATCATGACAAAATATACATTTGCATTGTACATGTATAATACTGCAATTTGACTGTCAGCATTTAAAAGGGGTGGATGACAAATCTGACAGCATGAACGTGTACTTCTCTAGATACAAATGTAGCATAAAAATCTGAACCGTTTCCATGTTATGATCCAGGAAAAATCATATCAAAGGTATTATTTTCTTCATAACAAACAAATGTACACAATGTATCTGTTTATTATAGGGTGGGGATAATATCGATTTGCATGTTATGGTCAAGATTCTACCTCTCTGGGAGTGCCGGACAGATGAGCAGAAGGGTCAGCCCTGGTAGCATCTGTGCATCCCTCTCATTATACTCTCAATTGTACATACGGTGGGGATCTTAACTGTGTCCAAGTTATAAACTCTTTTTAGCCCCGCCCCTTAGTCCCCAGCCCCTCCATTTCTCCAATTGGAGAATGCTTCTAACCAAATATGGTAACTATCGCTTAGTTATAGAGAGGAAGTCGTTTGAAGCAATATAGCTAAATAACCCCTTCCCCTCGCTGCGCCCCTCAGCCCCTTGGGGGTGATCAGTCCTTCCATTTGTACAGTTTTGAATTTTCACCACTGGAGAATGCTTCCAACAATATATGGTTGATATCTATCTCTTAGTTCTAGAGAAGAAGTCGTTTAAAACGATAACGCCAAATTACCCTATTCGGCCTGTCGCTACGCCCCTTGGGGGGTCAGCACCACCATTTGTACTATTTTTTACTATTAAAAACACCACCTAGGGATGCTTCCAGTCAAATTTCGTTAATTTCCAATTAGTGGTTCAGAAGAAGAAGTCGTTTGAATAAATTGTTGATGGACGGACGACGGACGCCACGGCATGGCTTAAGCTAAGCTTGGTCCTTCGGACCCCGTGAGCTGATAAATAAATGATTGACATAGCTACTAGTATTTATTTTTATTTTTATTTTGACCGACCTTGTGTGGAAAAGCTGGTGTAAATCCGTGAAATATAAAATTAAAAAGTGTGGCCTTATCAATCTCTACTGGTACTGGTATATCACTGATATACCATAAAGACATTCATCCACTTTAAACTGACAGTTGAGAACTTATTTTGACAGTTTTCTACGTTTGGCAGTTATTTTGTTCCTCACAAAATCTCTGACATTCATCCAGTTTCTAAATTGAAGTACAGGCTGAAAAGTAAGACATTTCTCAACATCCCTTTTACCAGCGATCCTCTGCATTGCAAGGTGCTGATTCAAGTGTCTCATTACTGCTGCAGTTTATTCTTCAGACCCTGGTCTTTTACGGAGAGGACCTCGTGTTCGTTCTCTCAGAGTCGGTGTCATTTGTTTACCTGTTAAACAGACAATTGTATCAAAACCCAAGGACAACAGATACAAAGGATCAACTTTACCTTTGGGTATTGCACACATTAGTAATTAATCATGCATGTGCAAAACTACATGTGTATCTTTACACATATTAGTATACATAGCATAGTACTGATGAGTCATCTACATGAAAGAATACACCAAGTTTACATTTGAATTATTAACAATGAATTATTTGTATCATATGGTTATATTGCCCTTTCACAAAGGTCAATCAAAATCTAATTGTTAAAGATGAAATAAATTCCTAGAACTAATAGGCTTCATATCATTTTGCCAAAAACGTCTCAAGTTAATGAATTCTAAGTTGATATTCATAATTAGTGACCTTCGCACAGAAAGAATATGAATCTTATAATATACTAAGCAATTAGGAAATATATGGTGAGGCAGGAGAGAAGCTAATGAAAACTCACTTTAACTGGAAAATAGGTGAAGGTCAAAGGTACTTACGGTATTTACAATTGCCCTTAAAAAAACAATGCATGTCCCAAAATGCCGTACATGTTATTCCACATGTCACATGCTGCATATCATCAAATTGCTTAATGATCATGATGATACCAGGAGATGATTAAAGGGCACAATTAACTTGTCAGCGTGGCTGGGATTATTAAAGCAAACAAAAAATTGTTTATCGTTGTAGCTTCTTAAAACCCGAAAAGCAACGAACAGACAACATTATGGACGTTGGCAAACACAAAACGACATGAGCTCAAATGACATCAGGTGAGCTAAAAAGAGACACATGCTAGGATATTGCAAGAGCTACTAACATCCAATATTCCAATATATATATTAGTTGTTGTTATATGTCTTAACCAGAGATTTTCATCCTCATCTCCATAGCTGTAGGTTCGCTCATCCGTCATAGCAACAAGACACCATCCAAGACATTTAACTTCATAGTGCAGTTCGCATACTTAAATTCAGCCTCATTCACCATATGGACAAAACATCCTAATGTATAGGTTGCATCAATGCTGGAAAAATTACACAAAAATACATGTCAGCACTTTTGTAAGAAATTGATCATGCTGATATTGAATCAAGTTTAACATGTTCAATAATGAATTTCTTGGCTGCCTCTCCTAGTTAAGTCTCAATGGTCAAGAGTTGTTTTGAAGTCAATTTGGGAGTCAAATTTCTGCTGGCATTTTAACAATATATACAATGCTTGCTCTACAAACCACCCGATTCTAGTGAGCACCTCAAAACCTGCTTCTTAAACAAACTTAAAATAATCTTCCTGCCCTGAAATTATGCGACATTTTACATAACACGCCTTAGATTGCGTATATATTACAATACACAATAAACTGTACAGAACATGTCGAAAAAATAGTTTTTCCCAACCGCACCAACTCTGAAATAAATGCCTTAATACTTGGAATTATCAATGTCATTGGTGCCAGCATTAACAAATATTTTTATCAGCCTATTGAAATCAACTGTAGATATTGAAGGCAAAACCTCCACTCATTTATATCCTGTATACAAAGTCTTGCAAATCTTAATCAATGCGAACCTAATTCACGTTTGTTCACCTTCACCTTCAATTATATGCAAAATATACTGAACAACAAAAGCTCCTGTGACATTGAATAAGATTTAATGCAAAAATATGGGTTTTTACCAAATCTGAAACAATTTCGGTTTGCAACAGATAAAAGACTCCTGTAAGTGTTCAAATAGTTTAATTTGCCATACTGACTTCAGAAAATGCGCGATTTCATATAAAAAATCATGAACATGCGAAAATGTCAATTTACAAATCAATAGCGTGTGTGTCCACCTCTGGTTGCGATGCAAGAAACACATCTTCGTCTCATGGAATGGACCAGGCGTCGCACAAAGTCCTGTGGGATATCTGTCCATATCTGCTGGAGCATGTTTCGAAGTTTCGAGTGTCTGTGGAACACGTGGTTGACGTCGAAGGCGCCGATCCATCTCTTCCCACATATGCTCGACTGGTGAGAGATCAGGGGAGCGAGCCGGCCAGGGGATGACATTCACGTTGTTTTGTTGAAGAGAATCCTTAACAAGTTGAGCAATATGAGGCCGGGCGTTGTCATGTTGAAAGATAATGCCTGGGCCATGACGACGCAAAAACGGGAGAACAACAAGGCCGATGATCTCGTCGCGGTAGCGCTGTCCATTGAGATTTCCCTCTACCGCTCTCAAACGGGTCCTCTGTCTTGCTGTAATCCCACCCCATACCATAACGCTGTCGTCCCCGAACCGATCTACTTCCATGACACATTGATTGACGTAACGTTCACCTCGACGTCGGTATACTCGAATCCGTCCATCGCTGTGGCCGCCCAGCGTAGACGCTGTCTGCACCACTGTAGACGTGCTTGACGGTGGTTTCCTGTCAAAATGGTACGTCTGGCGGGTCTTCTGGCGACAATCCCTGCACATCTGAGATGACGACGTACAGTTTGTGAAGATATTCGTCGAAGGCCAGGGATGCTTCTTGCAGTCACTGTTGCTGGCTGGAATCGATTTCGTAGGTGTGTTGTCCTGTCGATTATTGGTTTCGCGTGGCCTGTCACTCCGAGGATGGTCTCTGACTGCATTCGTCTGTTGCTTACGTTGCCATAAACACCAAATGGTGTTTATGTGGACTTTAAAATGTCTTGCAACATCAAGTTGACTCGATCCTGCTTCAAGCATACCAATGGCTCGCAGACGCTCACTTTCGGACAGGCGGGGCATTTCATAATGTTGAATAATTGCTTAATTTTGTTGTTTTTCTGAGTGGTTGTTGTCAGCACGATGCATATGGAATCCCGTTAATGCACATGTTTTTATACCCATTCTTGGGTAGTGAAATGCACGGGGCTTGCATAAAAGTCAACTTTTGCATGGAATGCATGCTTTTCTGTAGCAGTTGCTTTTTTGTGACTTGATTCCATACATGTACTACAATATTGACAATATTGAAGCTCCTAAAGTATTCAGGCAGATTTTGAGATCCATAAAATTGAGTGATTTTTTTCATGTCTTTGAATATATTTACCAATATGGCCGCCAAATCCAAGGTGGCCGCCAAAATTATCCTTATTTTGGGACATTTGTAAACATTAGGCCTTTACTTGTTCATATGGCTTTCTCATATTTGATATTATGGTACTCCTCTTTTATTTGATCATTTTTTACTTGGTTACCATACTGTGTCCAATAGGGCCGTCAAATCAATTTTCAGTTGCTCATCGGCATTAAACATCTATTTATTGATATGACATGGTCAAACTTAACATGTTATCCTGTTCCATCAATGTGATCATATAGCAATACTGATTATATATATATCAACTATATTTATACAAAATCCGCGATAAATTCCCTGAATTCCGGTCATGGTGCTGACAAACCTGACCTGGCCTGGCCACAGTCTGTCAACTAACCATATGCCCAAAGGCTTCCAGAGATGCAGTACCCAAGTACCCAAGTACCCAAGTACCGGTCTACAGTGGGCGTGGTTACCCTGGGTCTGTCTGTTCTTGGCCTGCCTGATGTCTGTCTGTAATGTTGAATCAGGTTACAGCAGAACGGAGGCAACCAAAAGTTCGAGCTATGTGGGCATGAGTGGCTCCCATCTGTATTATACCCAGGGTCCTCTTGCATTGTTTGGGTGTGGGTCGTGGCATATTTGAGGTTGTTTCTTATCAGTGTGAGAGTCCGACATGCCGTCTGTGTGACTTCAATACCCTAATTGCACATGTTGTTTCACCTGCCTAAGCGGCAAATTTGTTTTTTTCCTTTTTCTACAAAAAACAAACCACGTGTTATGGAGTGTATCACTTTCTGCATAGAGCATTGTTGTTTTGTTGTTTATTGGGCGATGTGTTTTGCAATGGCATTTTTAAAGTGGTAAAGTTTCTTTTGTCCGTGAGTTTATATGAGAAGCTGGGTACAATGTGTGAAGCCCATTTCTGGTGTCCCCCGCCGTGATATTGCTGGAATATTGCTAAAAGCGGCGTAAAACCAAACTCACTCACACACTATATGAGAAGCTCTGCAATTCCTGGTGAAGCGACGTTTGCTCGTTAAATGAGCACTGATTACATGATAGCGTTCGTCGTCCAGTGGTAGATCGTCGGATAATTAACGATATAACTAGCCAACTAACGCAATGATTAGCCAAGCCAGCGAGCCGGCGAAGCGCGTTCGAGCCCCCACAGCGTTAATTGAATATGAAAAAGTGCGCCCGGTAAAGTGCACAAAGATTTCAGAAATAACATGAAAAAAATGTTAGGCCTAATGGCAACTTGGTATAATTTTGAACCTTTCCAAAGTAAAAGATCTAAAGGTGTTAAATTAAATACAAATTGTATGTAGAAAATAAAATGCCATTTTTTTAGATTCTAAAAAATAATCAAAATACAAAAATATTAGAATCTAGATTCCGATATACAAATTTTAGAAAAGAAATAATATAGAATCTAAATGTAATTATATCACAAGAGTTGTTCTGTCATTTTAACTTTCAGACACAATACAGATGAAGACATGTGCATACCTGTCACTCTTAAAATGAGAATTGTGCTTATATAATATATTTTCATTTCCCACTGATATACATGTCATAGATTGATACATTGGAAAATTTTAGGATGACACCGATCACAGAATTCAGTTTTATATGTAGTAATCTTTGTTTGAAAGAAATATTTGAAAGAAAACCCACCATCATCACATTTCTCAAATACAACTTTAGAACAGACACGCTAATTCACGCGAAAATATCAGTCAAACATCACGATGCACTTTCAGTTTTGTCATTTCTTGCTATCTGTCTGCTATTTCTTCCCCATAATAGAATTCTGAAACCTATTTGATCGGTAATTCTAAAATTGCATGAACTGTATATATCATGAAATCCATAGTTCATAGTGTTAAGGATAAGCATGTGTGTAGGTCAAATTTAGGAAATATTGTTTTTGCCAGTTTGCAGACCACAAATTGATATTAGCATTTCTCAGTCATTTTGATGAAGAAAACAATTGACTGCTATACCCGAGATACTAAAAAAAATAATTTGTATAACTGAAACGGTGCGCGTGATCACGTGGCACATGCTGTAAAGACATGGTGATAACTGGTACAGTAAGTCGACTGAAAGGTTCTATTTCCACTGTTTTGATTCCCCACCCTAACGTTATCACAGAAATCAACTGAATCTTATTTCATGGACAGAAATAAGCGCATTTGATCTTAGTTTCACAAAAAAAGTTATTGGTACAGTCAACTTTGTACACAGAATATGTCAGAAATAACACGAAGAAAATGGCGATAACTGGTCGGTGACCAGTACCCAGATCTGCCGACCATAATCTTAAAATACCTGTAATTGGAACCACAACAGGTTTTATTTTGAGTGATCCTAATAATATGTGGATCACTCAGTGGAACCTCATTACAACTTAACTAAAGTATGTAACATTGCAGAAAACTGATCAAATATAACGTGATATATGATAAATAAATAACCGGATATCATCCCCGCCTGACTGGCTCATCTCAGCACACTTTATTCATCTCGCGAAAGTAGAAGCCCAAATCTTGTAAAAAAGCAGCATCATAAATTGGCGCGGGGCCTGTAGTCAATTGCCAAACTGTCCAATCGTAAAGGTATCATAATTACTAGTAGAAACTTGCCATTTTAAAGAGTTTTGCTATATGTCATCATTCAGGATAGGAGGGTAGGATTTCTTGGCGGATATCACCCGTACTCGCTCCAGTTGCTTCTAACAAAGGCCTGTTGTCACAGTTTAATTAGCACAGATAGGGATGTTCATTCAAGCACTATTATCGTTCAGCAGACTTTCTAGATTCAACTTCCTTATAATCTTGAATATTAGCTTGATTTAGAAATACTGGGCCTAGATTTTCGAAACGATCGTAACCCTAAAATTATCGTAAGGAAATCGTAGGCTATCGTTGCCTATTTTCGAAACTATCGTAGCCCTAAGATATCTTAAGTTTGTCGTAAATCTAAGATAGCCCCAACCTGTCGTAAGTTTATTTTATCTTCATCCAAAATGGCGGTATACGTGATTTCACGTCAGAAATGTTCTTAATAGTGACTTTATGAAAACTGTAAATATATTTTAACCTATCGACTCCAGAGTTATGTGGATCGCTGTCGCGATTAAGGACAATTCTGACGTGAAATCATTGGAGACACTGAACCCAAAGCTATAACCACTTTTATGTTAGGATCTATTCTTTTTTTTGCTTTGACAGTGTGATGTCCTTATTTGGTTGGAAAGGGAAAGCATGGTGGTGTGAGATAGGGCGTAGGGTGTCGCATTGATCTTCAAAAATCCTGCTTTATTTTCAGGTCCTGTAGAAACTGAAGACTCTGATGTAACCGTTCATGATAGAGGTATAGCAGCTTCTTTGTATTCTTGGTGGGGCGGTTTGGTAGCCGAGTGGTTAAAATGATCGCTAGTCACGCCGAAGACCCGGGTTCGATTCCCCGCGTGGGAACAATGTGTGAAGCCCATTTCTGGTGTCCCCCGCTGTGATATTGCTGGAATATTGCTAAAAGTGGCATAAAACCATACTCACTCACTCAAAATAAAACAACTGATTTTGTATGTTACTTTTGTGTCAAAATTAAAATAAGATCTGATTTTAACTTTTTATTCTGACATTATTTTTTTAGAAAATTAATATGCCAAATGAAAATCTGCCATTCATCCATCAAGCAATCAGTTCATCACCGGTCATCATACCTTAAAGTAAGAAATTTACCCATATTATTCTGCCCCTTATTACATGTGTCCCACCATTTAGTGCTTTGAGTCATCACGGGTGTTAATTCATTGATCCATTATTCTTACAGAATTCTGATACTCATGCTCTTAAAATAGTGGTACATTACTGAAATTAGTCCAAACAAACATCCAATCATACTGACTACCCCACGGGACGTGTATGATACATAGACAGATGTAAATCATAGTTGTATCTTCTTGTTTTAGTAACATCATATTTATCATTATGTTGACAAGTAATTTCCCTTACAACCCATATCCTGCTGTAGCTATGTATCCTGATTTTCATTCAACAATACTTCAAGACTCCTGTTGTATTAAGGCTATTTATTAGATATTATTATATAGCAAAAACGATTTTTGAAAGTTTATAATCAAGTATTCCGATGATGACATAAATGCAAATAGAACCCCACAATCATTCCATGTGGATAAATGCATTTATTTAGGTGATTTGTTGTTGCATATAACCAATTATACTTACATATATATCACGGTCAGTGTCTATTATCAGACAATATGTATATTGACCGACAATTTCAGTCAATATACATATTACCTGAAAAATGAGACTGGGTTTTAGACAGATTGACTGAAATTAATTAGAATCCTTTGTTTAATCTAATTATACTTTGGATCTATTTTGATCTTATCCTTACAAAGATCAAAGTAACTTATGGAAATTGTTTAAAATGTTTCCACAATGAATTGATTGGTTCTTCAAACATGAAGATACTGACTGCTAAAAAGTCAAGCATGTGTATTCTAATACTAGTATACCAAGATATCAAATAGAATAAAAACAGTCATTGTGCAATGCAGATATTTGTTGGTGTAAAGAGAAAAAAAGAATAACGTTTATAATTTGTTTATGTGGGAATTTGAAACATCAGTTTAGAATTAGGAAACATAAAGAGCATGGCCTGATGAAATTTAGAATGAGCTCTATCTATGTTGTCATCATCTGATGATTGTCAGAGCAAACTGGATGTAGACCCTGCAATGTTAATACAATCATTATAATGGAGATTGAAAATTAGTATGAATATATTGTTCTAATTTATACGATGAAGAATTGTAGTTGGTATAAGAACCCTTGAATATGTATATGAATTGATATATAGTTTCTTCTGTGTCTGAAAAACATGTAATTTTCTAATTTTAAAAATTCAAAAAGGCCACAATAATATATATCTTTTATTTATCATATTGAAATATAATCATGGTAGTATTTGGCAAATAAAACCACCATTCTTCCATAAACTCGTTTTGTACAACATGCACCAACTAACCTTTAAATATCAAATTAGATTTCAATTATTTCCATTTCTTTTATATTGAACATTGTATTATCCTATGAAGTTGATGACATAATTTGTCAGTGCCTGTTTCTTTTACAATTTCTTGAAATTATTTCTCACTTGTCTCAGTTATATACCTAAGAAAATCCTTACATGTGTTGCTGTCAAAATTTACAACATTTAGGCTACTGGCAACTTTACGTTGCATAAGACCTTCACATTTCGCGTACCTTATCGCGTGACCATTGTACTGAAATGCATGTATATGATGTAGCCTGCTTGGCCATACTACCATATAGATATTGGTACGTATTCAATGAAAATCTACTTCGTTTTTAAAAGTGATATTCAAACATCAAGGGTATTACTTTTTGCAAATCGTCAACAAAGCGACCTGGAATGATCTCAACACCTCGCTTCGAACGGCTATCAAGTGGTTAACTACACAATATAAGCAGTCGCGGTCATCCCTGATGTATCACTGAATCACGGAACATCTATTTCCGGAAATGACAATAGATAGATCATTGTTTAGATGAAAACATATACTGTCCATACACCTGCGTGACCGTTGCCGATAGAGGTGAAGGCTATATTGGCTAAGTGTCTACAGGTGTGATAGTAACATGCACCGCTTGCATCGTGTGCACCAAGCAGGTTAGTGAAGGGAAAATAAAGTGTAAAAGATCGCCCATTCATATGTTCTAAAAATGGAATACTTTTTTTCACCCATGTGAGAAATAATGAACAGTGTCATGTCATTCATCATTGAACGATTGTGAAGGTTGAGACCTTAACATTGTGATAGTTGCCTCAATGACATATTCCCTATTTAATCCCATGTGATTGTGTATGGGGTGTCAGCATACTGCAGATGTAATATGATGCAGGGTCGACATGTTTTTTTTTGTAATTAACAACTTTTAGAGAATTGTGGTCGGTACTTTTCACACAGATCTTATTAGAAACACATATGGTCACGGGAGAGTGGTCATTTTCATCGTCCTGACCTGCACGTGCACAACATGAGTATGCCCTATCCAACTGTAACAAACCAAACAAGCATGAAATACTCACATCCCCCGCCAATATGACATGTCGGGTTGTGTGCAATGCATTAGCTCCTGTGAACTATGTTCACTGGGCCTTTTGTAAATGGCCTAATTGCAGCACTAAAAAAAGTTATTACTGTTGTTGTTTTGCCATCTGCAGTTTATGATAGAATATGTAACTGAATTTGTAATGAGTAAGGATGAGACATATGGACGAACAACTTCTTTATTACAATTAGTAGCGATGGTTTCGGTGTAGGTTCTAACAACCGTATCTAGCAAGTGAAGTACAGAGTATGGTTGACAAGACTATATAGTGTTTATACAGTTGAGTAGGTTTAAGATCAGTTACACTGTTGTATTTGTAATGAGTTGTGTTTCTGTATGAAGTTAGTCAGTGAATGCAACAACTGGTTCCATGACACTTTTAGAGGAACATACACTCAAGCAATGCAGAACTTACCAACAAGAAAGGACATGTATTCAATACTGTGAGATGACATTATTTGGTAAAGCAATATGGTACGGTTTTCAAGATCTGCTCCGGAAACGAGGACTACCACCATTTTCAGCTTAAATCAAAGTCGTTGCCTTGGAAACTCGAAAAATAACTCTTTTTTTAAAATCCAAACTATGAAAAGGCACCAGTTTACCACTAGACCTATCTATGTGCCAAATATGGAGTAGAAAAATGGAACGGTTTTCAAGATCTACTCCGGAAACGAGGGCTACCGCCATTTTCAGTCTAAATCAAAGTCGTTGCCATGGAAACTCGAGAAAATTATTTTTTTAAATCCCAAACTATCTAAAGGCACCAGTTCACCACTAGATCTATCTATGTGCCAAGTTTGGTGAAGAAATATGGTACGGTTTTTAAGATCTGCTCCGGAAACGAGGACTACCGCCATTTTCAGCTTAAATCAAAGTCGTTGACATGGAAACTCCAAAAAAAAATAAAAAATAAAATCCCAAACTATCAAAAGGCACCAGTTCACCACTAGACCTATCTATGTGCCAAGTTTGGTGAAAAAATATGGTGCGGTTTTCAAGATCTGCTCCGGAAACCAAATGTGACGGACGGAAGGAAGGGCAGAAGGAAGGGCGGAAGGACGGAAGGACGGACGGACGGCACCCATTCCTATATCCCCCTTCCACTTCGTGGCGGGGGAAAATATGTTGGCCGAAACTCAGTGTACCGCCTACGTGTCTCAAACACAGATGTGTGAGTTGGTTCAAGTTATTCTGGATTACCAGTAGTATTACAATTGCTCATGTTGTAAAATAGTTCTTGTATGATTATGACTTGTTTAGATTAATGATGCCTAAAATATATAATCAAGCCTGGGCCAGACATTCAAATGTTAGACATTGTTAGCACTTCGATGACATGATACAATGGACTCGTCATGTAGCTGTAATGTTTTGCTGACATTTAGAAACATAATGACATGCATGACTTCATGGGAATCTGTTTCTTCATTACAGTTTTGAATGTAAACGGTAGAGGCAAACGCAGTACTAGGTGTGAGCATTGAATCAAAATGTGGATCTAAACACTTTTTGTTAACTACCAGTACAAGATACGGCAAAGGCTACCAGAGGGAACACATGTTATCTTATTTAACATTCGAAACATGCTGACATTTCAAGACATTTTAAATTTATTCAGAAAGAATCAAATCCAATTATATTTGATGGACCCTAAGGACATTATTGCCTATCATCTGCAGAGGTTGCTTTGGACCTATGCATCTGCCTTGAATCCCTACAGACGGTCATTACGTAGACTTAGTGGATGTACCACATGAAATTGTAACGAGTAAATATACTCAACAACAAAAGTTCCTGTGACACCAATATTTTAGTATATTTTTCAAACAAGTAAAGTTTGGTTTTCAATATTGTAGTACATGTATGGAATCAAGTCACAAAAACGCAACTGCTACAGAAAAGCATGCATTCCATGCAAAAGTTGACTTTAATGCAAGCCCCGTGCATTTCACTACCCAAGAATGAGTATAAAAACATGTGCATTAACGGGATTCCATATGCATTGTTTAGCATCGTGCTGACAACAACCACTCAGAAAAACAACAAAATTAAGCAATTATTCAACATTATGAAATGCCCCGCCTGTCCGAAAGTGAGCGTCTGCGAGCCATTGGTATGCTTGAAGCAGGATCGAGTCAACTTGATGTTGCAAGACATTTTAAAGTCCACATAAACACCATTTGGTGTTTATGGCAACGTAAGCAACAGACGAATGCAGTCAGAGACCATCCTCGGAGTGACAGGCCACGCGAAACCAATAATCGACAGGACAACACACCTACGAAATCGATTCCAGCCAGCAACAGTGACTGCAAGAAGCATCCCTGGCCTTCGACGAATATCTTCACAAACTGTACGTCGTCATCTCAGATGTGCAGGGATTGTCGCCAGAAGACCCGCCAGACGTACCATTTTGACAGGAAACCACCGTCAAGCACGTCTACAGTGGTGCAGACAGCGTCTACGCTGGGCGGCCACAGCGATGGACGGATTCGAGTATACCGACGTCGAGGTGAACGTTACGTCAATCAATGTGTCATGGAAGTAGATCGGTTCGGGGACGACAGCGTTATGGTATGGGGTGGGATTACAGCAAGACAGAGGACCCGTTTGAGAGCGGTAGAGGGAAATCTCAATGGACAGCGCTACCGCGACGAGATCATCGGCCTTGTTGTTCTCCCGTTTTTGCGTCGTCATGGCCCAGGCATTATCTTTCAATATGACAACGCCCGGCCTCATATTGCTCAACTTGTTAAGGATTCTCTTCAACAAAACAACGTGAATGTCATCCCCTGCACGGCTCGCTCCCCTGATCTCTCACCAATGGAGCACAAGTGGGATGAGTTGGATCGGCGCCTTCGACGTCAACCACGTGTTCCACAGACACTCCAGGAACTTCGAAACATGCTCCAGCAGATATGGACAGATATCCCACAGGACTTTGTGCGACGCCTGGTCCATTCCATGAGACGAAGATGTGTTGCTTGCATCGCAACCAGAGGTGGACACACACGCTATTGATTTGTAAATTGACATTTTGGCATGTTCATGGTTTTTTTTATGAAATCGCGCATTTTCTGAAGTCAGTATGGCAAATTAAACCATTTGAACACTTACAGAAATCTTTTATCTGTTGCAAACCGAAATCGTTTCCGATTTGGTAAAAAAAACCCATAACTTTGCATTAAATCTTATTCAATGTCACAGAAATTTTTATTTTTTATTGTTCAGTATATGATAGCATATTTAAAAAATTATAGTGACTCCACTAACATTCTTGTACACCAAATTGTTTTTTGAACACAGGAATCGTTTAAGTATCTTACATATATGAGCTTGAGAAATTTGATTTATCCGATATGGCGGTCAAAATGGCCTCCAAGATACAGGATATGGCAATAGAGGAAAATGACAATATTTCGTCTTCACATCGGAATGTATGAGAAATATGAATGTCAAAATTTAGGTTTCGACAATCGACTATCGTGTAATTGTCATACTTAAGATAATTCGCCTAAGTTATGTACTATAATTGCTGATCATATTGACTTACTTTGAAGTGTCAATGTGAAGCTCTTATGTACAATTGCTTCAATATTGCCAGTAACTCATTAACGAATCCAATCTCCAAAACAGTAAGAAACATTTAGTCACTCAAGCCTTCACGTTCATCATCGTCTACAGAGGTTTGGCACCCAGAGCAGGTGCAGTGTTCAGTATGTGGCAGTCCAGAACTGTCACTGCAGATGTGACTGATGATGTATCTGCAGCCATATTGTCGTCTGAAACATGGCTCTCAACATGTGTTTCTTGAAAGCATCTTCTAGTGGGAACATTGTAGCTGCCTTGTCAGTGTTGAAAGTTTGGACATAGCCTTGGTCATCTAGGGTGTTCAAAAGTATAGCAGCAGGACGAATGCTCTAGCCGAGTTTAGGAACACTTCTCGGGGGCTCAATCCAAACTGACAAGTTCTTCAACATTTCAAAATGTGTCAGCAATGTTGAGAAAGATGTCTTTCTTTGAATTCATAACCAGACATCACCATAAGAATATCACGTTTCACAATGTACTAGATCCAGAGATCATCTCAACTCAGTGTAATTACTCTATTGAAGCTTGGGTCCAAAGCAGTGTATCCTTAAGTGGCACAAGAATGTGAGTTCAAATACTTATTATAAGATCTTATCCTTATCATTCTCTCAGCTTATTTGTAGTCATCTAATGTCATCTCTGTTTTCATATTAGAGGTGGGCACACACCACCCACCTACCCCTCTCTTTAACCCTCTAACCCTCTAAACCGTTTAAACAGCTTTGGTACTTGGTGTATCTTGTTCTGGGATGCTTACAATATGACAACATTAACTTTGTATATTTCTACAATCTTTGCTCGACTCTTGCTGGCTGATGTATTTATCAAAGCAAATATTCACTAGACAGGTAAACAAGTATTGCACAACGGATGAGGAAACTAAGCAAGGGAAGTCAACAGTTAATTCGCTCTGATTTAATGGCGGATTTCAGGTCTGGTTTTAACAGGGGTCAGATGTTCTTTGAGTCTGGTGTTGAGGAATCTGTAGGTTTCTCCAGTGTGTTGGTGGCCACAGTCGCAGGGGATCTGGTATATACATCCTCTGGGGTTGGGACTTGCGCTGCTGGTGCCCCTGCCATTGGCCTGAGATTGTTAGCTGTTCCATTTGTCCATTGCTAATCACCTAATCAGCGCCAATTAACTGTTGGCCTCCCTTGTGAAGTTTACACCTTTGTTATCTTATAACTTTTGATGTTCTCACAGGAAAATATATATATTGTTCTCTGCTTCATAGAGAAAGTATAAACTCCTAAACCTTGTGTTCCGCATAATAAAGAAGTTGACGACCATAAATTATTTTCCTTATATACTTCTATGTGTCTTGAGATTTAGTCCACAGTATCACCTGCATGTCCATTTTGAGAGGGAGTAGCTATTTTGATCTTCTTGTGCACATTTGTTGTATGTTTCTTCGTATATTTTATAGAGTTTAACCAAGCATACCCGGAACCAGTAATGAAAGTTGTATGTGCATCTGTAGCATTTTTAATACTATTTATGTATTAATTTAGAACTTGACCATCAAAGAGACATTGACCTCCTAGGTGGTTAAAATAATTATTGATTTTAGGCAAACCTTTAATAATATCCTGCATAGAAAAGGTATTTGCAAACGGTGATATGTATGTGTTGTATTAATATATTATCAATCAAATTAGCAAAGGGAATATATACAAAATGGGGGGTGGGGGATCGGTGGTGTAACATATTACCAATATCTTTAAAAATCATAAAAGCTATCTGGAATATGAACACCAATGTCTCCTCATAAGACGTGTCGGATCATTTTGTGATATTGGTTGGCTTGGTTGATAATATACTCACACGCAAAAGAAACGCAAGTCGAGTATGCAGTATACATGTTATTTATTTTCAACAGTAAAGACAAGAAATACTTATAGGGCAAGATTGACAAAAATTTGACTCCCTGATTAATAGGGAGATGACATTATTTGGTTTTTTTTCAAATGTTAAGGGTTTACTCAGCTTCGGTACAATACCCAAAATGTCAGTCAATACCTGGTGTGACCACCATTAGCATTGATCACTGCCACACATCTCCTGTACATTGAGTGGATCAGACGATTTGTGAAGGCCCTAGGGATCCTCCTGCACACATTCAGAGCAGCTGTGCGTAGTTCATCGGCAGTTGTAGGGACTGGGCGCACATTGTGCAGACGCCTTTGAACCTCATCCCACAAGTGTTCGATGGGGTTCAGATCAGGGCAGAGGGCTTGCCACGGTAGAACACGGGTGTTGTGTTGTTGCAGAAAGGCCATGGTAACTCTGGCAACATGAGGACGAGCGTTGTCCTGCTGGAAAATGTGTTGTTGATGTTGTGCAAAAAATGGGACAACGTGGGGTCTGATCACTTGGTCGATATACCGCTGAGCAGTGACGCCGTGTCCCCGACCTTGACCAACATTCAGAAAGCACATGGGTCCAAGTCTCGCATTAAGTCCAATCCCTGCCCATATCATGACTCTAGGTCCACCCCATGGATCCCTTTCCACAACGTTTCTGTCAGCGAAACGATCACCTCGACGCCGCCAAATTCTGACTCTTCCGTCTGCATGGGAGACACAAAAACGACTTTCATCAGAGAAGATGACACGCCTCCACTCACGATGACGCCAATTGTGATGACCCTGTGCCCACTGAAGTCGTGCTTGTCGATGCCGTGGTTGGAGAACAGGACGACGTGCTGGTCGGCGACATCTGAGGTTGTTGGAATGGAGACGTCGGATCACAGTGTCCCGGCTAATGTGAAGATTATGTGTTCCTATGGTCTGTCGAGCACTTTCAATTGCAGTTAGGAACGGATGTCGCTGGTGTTGACGGGTAATCTGCCGATCTTGTCGAGGTGTGGTGACCCTAGGACGACCGCTCCGAGGAAGGTCATCTGTGGTCTGTGTAGCATTGTATCGATGCAGGAGACGGTAAATTGTGGTTATGTTAACGTTGAAATGACGGGAAACATCTTGAACAGACTTTCCAGCTTCCAAACGTCCGATAGCCTGGTTTCTCTGAATTTGAGGTAGGCGTGGCATTGTTGACCAAGGAGTGGTAGGTCCAAGAATCGGCCACAGTTTTATACCCACTACAGTTCGTGACAGTTCGTGCATTTTCGATTTCGCGAGAAATGGGTGTATGATACCCACACATTCATTGAAATGGTGCGTTTTGGCGATTCGTTTTTTATGTTGCGTTTTTACTCGGGGCTTCCAAAACGCAAACAAAAATATTGATAACACCCTCAGGCTTCACTACATGGAAAAACTCGTATCAATTCATGGTTCCGTGTTTTTTACCTATTTGCTTAAAACCACTTGCGTTTCTTTTGCGTGTGAGTATATTAATAATTCATTACAGTTCATTTTCCAATGTATTGAAAATGGAAATAGAGCAAACTTTATCATATTTTGGCTTATTTTTATTAATATCTAAATTTGTGAGAAACAATTATTAAAAAAGAAATTATAATAATTAAGTCTACTGTATGTTAACTATCACAGAAAAATAAGGACTCAATGCATACACTACCTTTTAAGGGAACTTTATTTGATTTTCTCTATTTGCACAAAATAAAAGTGCATTTTGACCCCAAAACAGTATCTGCCCCTAGAGCATTTGACCACAACAAACATTTTCTAGTCCGTTGGATGCAAAAACATAAGGAAAATCTATGTTTGCTTTGTTCTACTATGGAGAGGGGTATGTCGGCAGTTTGAGATTCTGGCCACTACTCTATGAATGAGGGCTGACTGACTGAGGTTGGGGATTTGACGTGCCCTTTCCGACTAGAGAGAGACTAAGGGAGGTGTGAGTGTTGAGTGAGTTGTTTGGTTTGTTTATGAATTTTTTTAATTTTTTTTTAATTTGTTTGGTTTTGATTATATGTGGGTTATATTCGGTGAATAAGATCTGTTTTAATTAGGTATTTGCCTAGGGCTTTAAAGTTTGATGTGTTATTCAGTGGGTTTAAGATTTTTTTCTAGAGTAAACTCGGAGTTTAAGTTTAGTGTGTTTTGGAGTGTTGTTCTGTGAGTCTTGTAGTGTGGGCAGTGGATGAGTGCATGTTCTGTGGTTTCTTTTTGAATGCAGGGTGGGCATGTGCCTGTTGCGTGTATATTTAGTGTTTGAAGGTGGCTGTTCAGTTTGGTGTGAAGTGTTTGTAATTTAGTTATGGCCCTGTGTGAAGAATGTTGGCTTTAGTTAGGGTTTTTGTTTGAGTACTTTTTTGAACTGACAGTTTGAGTTTTGTATTTTGTTTGCCTTTTTTTTAGATTTTTAGTTTTGTTATGCTTTTAATTGGAGGATGAGGATGTTTTGGTGGGTTTTTATTTGTGGGTTTTGAAGGGCTGTGGCCATGCCCATGAGTTCGGCCGTAGAGATTGATCGATTATTGGGGAGTCGGTAAGATTTTGTTTGTTTTAGGGGTTGAGAGATGTGGACGCTAAAGCCGGTGTGCTTTGAGGATGGATCAGAGGATCCCTCTGTGTAAATGTGGCACCAATTTAGCCATTTCTCGTGGATGTATGCAAATGAATTGTTTTTAGCGATATTGGATCCGTTTGTTTGTTTAGCGTGGAGGCAAGTGTGGTGTCTATTTTAGGGGTTTGGAGTTTTGTTGTGTAATTGTTGGAAGGTTTGGTGTTTTGTCTTAAATTATTTAGCTTGTGTTCATTTAGGAAGATTGTTATTCTTTGTGATATGGGGCTTAGTAGTGGGTTTTTGCGGGCCAGCGCTTGGTTTCTTGGGCTTATGAAGAACGTTTTGAACGAGAGGGTTTGATTGGGCGGCCGTCCAGAAGTTTGTTCCCTGCGTAATTCTAATGGGATTTCTCCTGTTAGAGCCTGCAGTGAAGTGCTAGAAGTGCCTTGTTGGGTGCGGGTGATTATTTTTAGGGCTTGGTACTATATTGAGTTTAATTTATTGTTTAGTGAATTGTTTAGGGTGTTGTAAATGGCGCTACCGTAGTCTAGTTTAGATCGGATAAGAACTATGTATAGTGAAAGTAGGGTGGTTTTTTTTAGGCTCCCCAGTTGGATCCCTTGAGGCATCTGAGTGTGTTTAGGCCATTACTGCATTTGGTTACGAGGTTTTTTATGTGAGCATACCAAATGAGATGAATGAGGGTTACTTACTTACTTACTTACTTACTTATATTGGAGATTTAACGTGCGCTTTCCGACTGCAAGCGTATGTCGCACATGGGCCCGGCCAGGCCATTTAATGTGTTTCAAAAAAGGGGAAAAATGAGTTTGTGCAACCCAGGAGGGGGGCTTTAGGGGTTGCTTATATAGTAATTTTGAAATTTTGTGATTTGGAAAGAATGCCAAGGGTGGGTGGGGGACGAAATAAGGGAGCTGTGTGTGTTGGGTTGTTGTTAGATAAGGTAGTTTTGGTTTTAATATTTTATTTGGGGTTTAAATGCGACTAATTAGTCCTGTTTTTATTAGGTATATGCCTAAGGTTTTGAATTTTTCTAATTTATTTTGTGGATTTAGGATTGATTCTAGTGTAAGTCCGGTTTTAAGATTTAGGGTGGTCTGTAGTGTTGTTCGGTGTGTTTGGTAGTGTGTGCAGTGAATGAGTTCGTGTTCTGGTGTTTCTTGTTGTTTGCAATGTGGGCAGTTTCCTGTTGTGTGTAGATTAGCTATTTTACAGTGATTATTTAGTTTGGTGTGGCCTGTTTGTAGTTTAGTAATTATTCTGTCGATTTTTTTGGAAGGGTGTAGTATTTTTGGTTTATTTAGGGTTTTTTTGAGTACTTTCCTGATTTGGCTATTTGAGTTTTGGTATATATTTTGCCATTTTTTGTTGATTTTTTGTTTAGTGACACTTTTGATTTCTGATTTTGAGCTGGGTAAGTTTAAGCTTATTTCTGGGAGTTTAAGGGATAATTTTGCTGCTTTATCTGCCTTTTCATTTCCAAAGATTCCTACGTTGGGGGCGGTTTTTAGTGTTTTTATTTTTGAGGGCTTGTAGTCCACTGAGGGAGTCGGTTAGGATGAGGATTTTTTGGTGTTTTTTAGATTGCTGATTGTGTAGTGCTGAGGCCATGCCCATTAGTTCGGCCGTGGATATGGATTGGTTGTTTGGGAGTCGGTAAGATTGTGTGTTTTTGGTTGGTTGTGCGATGTGGACTCCCAAACCTGTGTGTTTTGGGTTCGGATCTGTGGATCCGTCTGTGTATAT
Source organism: Haliotis cracherodii (assembly GCF_022045235.1). Classification (NCBI taxonomy): domain Eukaryota; kingdom Metazoa; phylum Mollusca; class Gastropoda; order Lepetellida; family Haliotidae; genus Haliotis; species Haliotis cracherodii. The sequence goes on along the minus strand of NW_027266275.1, from coordinate 49,012,852 downwards.
GTGACACCAATTTGGCCAATTTTCATGTATGTATGCTAGTGTGGTGGTTTTAGCGATGTTAGGATCGGTCTGTTTATTTAATGTATCGGCTAGTGTTGTGTCTATTTTTGGTATTTTAAGTTTTGGAGTGAAGACAGTGGATGATTTATTGTTTTGTTTAAGATTATTTATATTATTTTGTCATCATTTAGGTAATTGGTTATTATTTAGTTTTCGATTAGAGGGTTTGTTGGGACGCGGCCCAGAAGTTTAGGGTAAGTTGTTCCCTACGTAGTTTAAGTGGCATTTCTCCTGTTAAGGCCTGGAGTGAGGTGGAGGAGGTGCCATGTTGAGTTCGTGTGATTAGTTTTAGGGCCTGATACTGGATTGAGTCTAGTTTTCTAATGAGAGAGTTGTTTAAGGTGTCGTAAATGGCACTGCCATAGTCTAGTTTGGATCTAATTAGTGATATATCGAGTGAGAGGAGGGTGTTTTTAGAGGCCCCCCAGTTGGAGCCGGTTAGGCATCTTAACGTGTTTAGGTCTTTGCTGCATCTGGTTACAAGGTTTTTAATGTGAGCATCCCAGGTGAGATGTTCATCGAAGATTAATCCTATGAATTTGGTTTGTTTTTGGAATCTGATTGGTTTGATGTTTAGTTTAAGTTAAGGGAGGCGGGATGCATATTTTTGTGTTTAAATACTATTCCTGTGTTTTTTTCTGAGTTTAGGGAGAATCCCCATTTGTCAGCCCATTTTTGTATTTTATCTAGAGATTTTTGTAGTACGTTTTGGGCCATTTTAATGCCTTTAGTGCGGATCCAGAGGGCTCCATCATCCGCGAATTTTGATGTGTTTACTTTGGGGGATAGTCCCTCGAATAGATCGTTTATCATAATATTGAAGAGTGTTGGGCTTAGGATGCTGCCTTGGGGAGTGCCATTTTCTAGGGGACATTGATCCGATAGCGTTTGGTCTATGCCCACGGTGATTTTGCGGTTTGTTAGGAAACTTTGGATGTAGTTAATTATTTGACCTTTAAGACCTATTTTTTGTAGTTTTTGTATTAGCCCGTTATGCCAAACCATGTCGAATGCTTTGGAGAAGTCTAGAAAGATGCCTGTAGTATATTGTTTGTTAAGTTGGCCTGTTTTAATGTCCTGCTCTAGTCGGGCGAGGTTATCTAAGGTTGAGCGTTCAGGAGTGAAACCGCCTTGGTCTGGATTTATTATGTTGTTTTGTTCTAAGTAGCGTTGTAACCTGTTTTTTGCCATTGATTCCATTACTTTGCATAAGTTAGAAGTTAGGGAGATTGGTCTGTATCAATTAGCCTGGTCAGCTGGTTTATTGGGTTTGGGGATTGGTATGACCAGGGCTTGTTTCCAAGGTGATGGGACCTGTCCGTTTAGATATATGAGGTTATAGAGTTTCAGAAGAGTTTGGAGTAGTTTGGGTGGTAGTTGTTTAATTATCTGGTATGAAGTAAGGCCTAAGCCTGGGGCTGTGCCCTTTTTCCTATTTTGTAGGACGTGGAGTAGTTCTTCCATTGTGAAATGGAGATTAATTTCTAGGTTATTATCTTTTGGCTCTTTGGTTCAATTTGGTTTCTGATTTTAGTTGTTCCTGGAATTTGTGGTTGAAGTTGCTATTGCTACTGACGGCCGAGAAGTGATTTGCTAGGTTATTAGCTTTTTCAGTGGGGTTTGTTGAATTGTTTATGTTGGGAGTTTTTTTATGACGTTTAATGCCCCTAATGGCGTGGATTTTGCGCCAAACTGTTCTGGCGTCTGTTTGATGGTTAATTTCTTCGCAAAAAAAATTCCAGTCTCTAGTTTTAGCTGTTTTAACTAAGCTTTGTACTTTGTGATTTAATTCATGTGTTATCTTTAGGTGTTTGAAGTCACGTTTGGTTTTATTGAATGCGGATTTGCGTTTACCTCTAGTTTGTTCTATCTCCTCGTTCCACCAAGGAACCGAGGGTTTGCCTATGTGGCTTGTTTTGAAGGGAATTGAGTTTTTAGCTGCGTTTATTATATAGTCAGTGAGGTTTTTACAGTAGATTTCGGGGTCGTTACTTTCTAGGTCAGCTAGGTTAGCCTGGTTGCAAATTTCCTGAAATTTGTCCCAGTCGGCTTTGTTGTAGTGAAATTTAGGTTCCTGGTTTTGGGTTAGTGTTGGGATGTTTACGTCTCCTATAGTTATATTTATGGGGAAGTGGTCACTACCTAGTGGTACTCCGTGTACTTCCCATTGAATACTTTGGGCTAAATCTGGGGTGCATATGGTTAAGTCGATAGCCGACATTTTGTGGTGTATTTTGTCGTATCTAGTAGGTTGGTTTTTATTTAGTAGTATTAGGTCATTTTGTTCTATCTATTCTGAGATGAGTTTTCCGTGTTTATCTATTTTATCTTCTATACCCCAGGTAGGGTGGTGGGCATTAAAGTCTCCTAGGAAGATTGTAGATTTATTGCCTATTTGGAGGAGGGTGTTTAAATCCTCAGATTTGACCTGTTTTTCTACCCAGTGGTATATATTTATGATATTAATTTTTTGGTTGTTATTTGTTATTTGGATACCGTTTGCTTCTAGGTTTGGTGTGTTTATTTTTAGTTCTTTGTAACTTAAGTCTTCCCTGACGTATGTGATTAGGCCGCCTCCGGCTCTACCTGGGTTTGTTTTGGCTCGGTCAGTTCTTATTGAGTTATAGTTTGGTAGGGGGAATTTAGATCTAGTAGAGAATTTAGTTTAGGGACATTGTACAGAATATATATAGTAGGTGGAGAATTAACAGTAGAGGATTAACAGTAACAACAATTGCATAGATGAGTGGGATAGCATGAGTAAGTGATGACAACAGAAGGATAATACTGTCACAACATGATGGACAGAGAACACATAGGTGGAAGCCAATTAAACAGGATAAGTTATTAGTGCTTAATGAGTTCATAGTAGATGGATGGGATGAAACAGCCTTGATCTCTGTTGATTGATGGCTTGTGGTGGCAAATGGGGACTGCTTCTGTTAGTTTTGTTTTAGTGAAATTATTGAGGATTTGGGCGTTGTCCCAGTTGATGTTGTGATCAGGACAGTTGTTGATATGGTTCGAGATGGCTGATTTACTGTCTGATTTGATGGTTGAGGTTTTGTACTCTTTGATTCTGGTGTTGACGGGGCGGGATGTTTCACCTACATAAGGTTGTCCACAGTTGCAGTCAAGTTGGTAAACTACACCTTTAGCCTCTTGAGGTTTTATTTGTGTTCCTACCGTTGGCTCTTAGAAGGGTATTGAGGAGGGTGGAGCTGGTGAAGTGGGTGTCAATATTGGCTTGCTGTTTGAGGAGGCGGCTGATGTGGGAGGCTTTTCCTATGAAATGGAGGGCGATGCGGAAGGGCGTTGATTCGGGTTTAAGGGTCGCAGATCTTGGTGTGGGATGGAGTACAGAGGAGATGACTTTGTCGATGAGATTGGATGGATAATTGTTATATATACTATATATATATAGATATATATTCTGTTCAATGTTCCTCATTCAGTCTGGCTTGACAACGACATAAGGATCTATAATTACCTAAACATCGCTTTTTACACCATTAAAAGAAGTTGTTCATACATAAATTGTGTCTACTTTGTCATCCGTCAACTTCTAAGTAATGCCTATCAAACAATTGATACTTGATCAACAGATTTGACACTTTCTTTTCTGGATCATTTCAGTTAAGGCTTTAACATTATTCTTCAGTGTTTGGACAGATCTTTCTGCAGTGCAATTTGTTGCTGGGTGATATGGTGGACTCCGTCTGTGTTGAATGCCATTCATCTTTAAGAAGATACTGAATTCTTCTGCAGTGAACTGGAGGTCATTGTCAGGCACAAGTTCACTTTTGGAAGTCCATTGGTAGCTTTGTTTGTTTGTTTGTTGTTTAACAATATTGCAGCTATATGACGGCAGATGCAGGCATCGTAAGTCCTGTCAGTTGTGTTGGTGAACGCAGTTCCCGCCCCAGTTTCACCTACAGGGGCGTTTGTTCTGATAATAAATCCTCATGACAAATAACGACCAGTGTTGTTCATGAACACCCCCGGTTACTAATGGAGCCCCAGTGAGGATTGATCAGTGACGTACCACCAACGTTGGATGGAGGACGCAGCTCAGATGTGATACTACAGACCTGGTTTACAGTGTACAGTACACAGCCAAGACCACATGATCTGTTGTTTGGTGTACAGCATTTGACTTCCTCTGCTGTTACAAGTGATTGACAAATCTGTAAATATTGATTTACGTAAAGGCCTATATAGTGGAGAAATGCATATGCCGGCTTGTTTTTTTTCATGTTAGTTTGGTTTAGTTCAGCTAAAGCTCAGCTCAGTTTAGATTAGTTTGGTTTAGTTAAGTTTAGCATAGCTCAGTTTAGTTTAGTTAAACTCAGTTTATATTTTGCGGGTACCCGTTCAAGGATAACATCAGCGCCAATCAGATAATTGGGTTTATCATCCCAATAAACATGTATTTAGTTGATGTTTATATATGTCAACGTATTGGTGTGAATATGTAATTACCCTTTGTACCTTTGGTTAGATTGTTTAATAAATTAATAGCTTGTTCATATATTTTTAGTTTGAAAGTTGTGTGTGAATCAATAATGTGTGTTAATCCTTCCCCACTTTGCTTATAGAACCCCTTACCTAAAACAAACTAAAACCTTAAATAGTTATGGCAATTAATCAGCTTAGCTGACAGTTAATTTAACATATTTAACCATTAAACACACTTGGTTATCCCATTGAACCAAGTATTCTTCCAGGTCTTATTTGGTTATGCCATTACCAAATACAGTTGTTACTTGTCATATAGGTAAAGTAGGATACATTTGCGTGTACTTGTAAGTTTATGACGAACTAGACGAGCACTGCACTTTGGCACCTACCATTGCATAATCCCCCTCATACTTACCAGATAAACATTTACCATTGACCCATTGCAGTGTAACGTACCAAAGATTGTTGGGGAATAGTACAATTATCAGGTTGCTCATGTTTGTTTGTTTTTTTCTTCGTGTCTGCATTCACGCGTCCGTTACACATGTACACTGACATCCATGGCCGAAGGACAACGAGTTGTTGTCAGTATTTCTGTTGCATAACGTGCAAAGTTATTTGTCTATAGCCTCCATTTTTCCACGCTATTTTCTTCTGAATCGACATTTCTATCTTTCCCACTCAAGACAATTCGTCTTCGTTGGTTCACCCATCTGCATATTTTTTTTGTTACTTTATTTACTTTGCTACTCGTGTTTCCTGTTCTCTGTGGTCATGGAATTTAAGGAGGATGAATTGCAGCCTGTGGCTAATCTGTTCAGGAAGCTTGGTATGGAGCCCAAGGACCAATCACCACAGGACCTGAAGGCATGGATCCAAGGAATGGCGCAGGAAGCGGGTCCCTTGATAAAGGAAGAGCCAAGTCTACATGGACAGTCAGTGCCACCTCCAGGAGTGGAAGGCAAAGCCCAAGCTGTGGCTTATCACCAATCCCCAAAGTTACCTCTATTTAGTGGAGATGACCACCTGTACCTATGAAGTTGATTGTTTATTTCAGTCCAAGTGTTATACCTCAGATGTTATAGATCAGGCTGTCTGCAGATCTCTCAAAGGGGAGGCTGCAAGAGTTGCGATGTGACTTTGATCTACAGCTTCCAACATTGATTTACTTTTCAAGCTCCAAAGTATTTATGGCACAGTTAGGCGCGGGAAACCCTCATGGCACAATTCTATAGTGCAACCCAGACGGAGGATGAAGATGTTGCTAGTTGGGGCTGCCGCCTGGAACACCTCCTATCACAGATCACTGAGCACCATACAATTCCCATGAAGGAACAGGATGAGATGCTGAGACACATGTTCTGGAGTGGTCTGAAACCAACAATGAAGGCTATATCTGGACACAAGTTTGACTCACTAGCTAGTTTTGATGAGCTACGAATCTCCTAACGGGAATTAGATTACGACGTGAAGCGGGGACTATCCAAGTCGGAAACAAAGAAGTGCAATGTTTCAGCTAAAATGGCTATACCAGTTGAACCAGTTTCAAAGAATGACATTGAGACCCTGACGTCCGCCATAGATCAATTACGAGTGGAAGTGTCTGACATCAGGAAACGACAGGACACAGCCCAGTTATATCAACATCAGACATCCCAAGCAAGGCAAGATATGTCTTTTGGGAGCCACAGAAGAGGGAAGGGCCATGCCCGGGAGTACCCACCTCACCCAGCTCCATCTGGTAACACCCTCCATACCAGGAACACTTATGCAGGAAATGAACAACGGGATGAGTCCAGGAGTGCTGCCTACCATTCTGGTAGCTATGGAGACAGAAGATTTCAAACAAGGTTTTGAGGATAGAAGAAGTTCATCCAGAGATTACCCAAGATATGCCAAGGATACCTACGTCGTCCAAGGAAGGACTAAGTCTACTGGAGCCTATTCCACACCACCATATTGGGATCAGGAGGACTACCAAGAACCGATATGCTGTAGATGTGGGTACCCTGGCCACATAGCATCGGGATGTAGAGTCAGACTAGATCACCTTCGTCGACCTTTAAACTGGCAAGGGCCTATGGGAAGGGGTTACCATTAGGCTCTTCGAAGTACCCCAGGGGCACGCTGCCAGACGGACTTGTTGGACATGCAAATGAAGCATACATCACAGTTGATAATGTTCAGACCCATGCCTTACTAGATACCGGAGCTACTGTCTCTGTGATGACAGAATCGTTTTATGATAAACACTTAAAACACATTTTCTTGGAGCCACTTTGCGGCATGTTGGATATTGAATGTGCTGGAGGAGAAAATCTACCTTACATAGGTTTTAATGAAGTTGGGATTAAGTCTGTTGGAGGTGGAATAGATAATGCAGAACCAGTACCATGCCTTTTCCTAATAGTACCCGTCACCAGATATAATGCACATGTACCAGTACTGTTAGGAACAAATATACTGAATTGTCTAATGGAAAACTGTAAGCACACCCATGGAGTCAAGTACTTGCAAAAGGCAGCCTTACAGACGCCTTGGTACCTTACCTATAGGACCATGACCTTACAGGAACGGGAATTACTACGCAATGACTGGAGGTTAGGTCTGGTTAGGAGTGTGGAGGACAAGAATACATTGATACCGTCTAACAGCACAGCATCAATTAAAGGACAAGTGGCCAAAGGAGTTAGATCACCCAGACTTTGTGCTTTAATGCAGCCTACTCCAAAGTCAAGCATTAGCAAAGACATGGACATTGCCCCAACTGTCATTTCTTAAGATGGTCGTCCGGATTTTGTAGACGTTCATCTCTTCAACGTGACCACACGTACGATAGTTGTTCCTCCCGATGCCCTATTGTGTGAGCTGCAACCTGTAACTCTTCAGGACCAACCTTGTTGTACAGCTGTAGACTCTGCCTCCATATTGAAGAATATTGAGATGGAACAGGAAGGACTCTCAACTGATGAAGTTGGTTTGGGACTTGAATTAATTACAAGGTTTCAGGACATCTTCTCAAAAGATGATGAGGATCTAGGATGTACTTCCCTTGTTCGCCACCGTATAGAACTAGATGATGAACGACCATTCAAGCAAAGACATCGCCGGATACCCTCAGCTATGTTTGATGAAGTCCGGACTCAATTGCATCAACTGTTATCTGCAGGAGTCATCCGAAAGTCGCACAGCCCTTGGGCATCTAATGTGGTATTAGCTCGCAAGAAAGATGGAAAGCTGAGGATGTGTATCGACTTCAGACAGTTATATAATCACACAATCAAGGATATTTATGCTCTACCGAGAATTGAGGAGATGCTGGATTGTCTAAGGGGAATGAAATACTTTACAGTCCTGGATATGAAGAGTGGGTATCATCAGGTGGAAACTGAGGAGTGCCACAAAGAACGGACAGCCTTCACAGTAGGACCTTTGGGATTCTATGAGTATACCAGAATGCCCTTTGGACTCTCCAACGCCCCGGCAACCTACCAGCGTCTTATGGAGCAGTGCTTGGATGAATCTGTCTCATATACTTGGATGATCTGATCATATTTTCTCGTTCATATGAAGAACACCTGGAGCGTCTTGAAAGAGTTCTAAAGCGCATCCGTGACTGTGGATTAAAACTTGCACCCAAAAGTGTAAGTTCTTCAAACGAAAGGTCAAGTATGTGGGCTACATTATCAGCGCTGATGGAATCGAGGCAGACCCAGATAAAGTGGCCAAGATACGAAAATGGCCAACATCTACCAATTCAGAATATATCAGGAAGTTTTTCGGCTTCGCTGGATATTACCGGAAGTTCGTGCAAAATGTCTCTAAGATTGCAAGGCCTTTATCTATTCTGATGCCTTGGACTGCAACAAAGAAGTCCAAGAGATAGCAACATCAGCAGACCGAGTGGGAGTGGAGAGATGCACAGGAACAGGCCCTCCAGGAAATCAAAGATCGTCTTACCATGCCGCCAGTCCTAGGATATGCCGACTTCCACCAGCCATTTGAATTGCACACAAATGCAAGCACCCAAGGTCTAGGAGCAGTTCTTTTATCAACACCAGGACGATCAACGGCGAGTCATAGCCTATGTCAGCAGAGGATTGAAGCCATCTGAAAGGAATTACTCGGCGCACAACCTTGAGTTTCTGTGTATGAAGTGGGCAGTATCAGAGAAATTCCATGACTACCTGTACGGCAATGACTTTGTTGCTATGACGGATAACAACCCATTAACATACGTCTTGACATCAGCAAGACTTGATTCGACTGGGCATAGGTGGCTTGCATCTCTCTCTAATTACAACCTCTCCATCAAGTACCGGCCTGGGAAAGCTAATACTGATGCAGATACTCTCTCACGGCTTCCGACTCCCATCAGATCCCTCACAACTGGACCAGGTCAATGTGGACTCTGTAAAAGTCATCTGCAATGCGCTCACTACACCTAACTTCATTGAGAGTCTTTGTGTCTCACTCGATAATGTTGATGATGATGACAATCTGATGATCACTAATGATAAGTGTGAAGCCAATGTTAGAGAATGGAGGAGAGCTCAGGGTAAGGACCAAGCCCTGGACACTTAAGGGACAAGACAAGGCGCGATAGAATACCAGTTATAGATGATGCCAATCTCACAGCCCTTGTCAAGATATATCAGCAGCTAAGACTGAAGAGAGGAGTGCTTAATCGAATCACAATGAAAGATGGAGAAGAGCAGGATGAGCTGGTTTTTCCAATTCAGTGCCGCATCGCAGCATTACGATCACTCCATGACAATGTTGGACATCCAGGAAGGGAAAGGACTATATCGCTGATACGTGAGAGATTTTATTGGCCTGGTATGACTCGCAATGTTGAAGCACACAATCAGAACTGTGTATCTTGTCTACGAAGAAAGACTCCATCTGCTGGAAGATCCCCATTGGTGTGCATTGTAACATCGCAACCCTTGGAGCTTGTATGCATCGAAAGGAGGCCAACAACATGTTCTCGTGGTGACAGATCATTTTACCCGATATGCTCAGGCTTATCCAACAAAGAACATGACTGCAAGAACAACATCAGAGGTCTTTTTCAACAACTTTATTGTTCACTACGGAATACCCAAACGCATAGTCACAGACCACGCCTTACCATCCAATGGGTAATGGAATGTGTGAGCGCTTCAACCGTACTTTATGCAACATGCTCCGCACACTTGTTCCGGACAACAAAAGGAATTGGAAAGCCCATGTTGGACCACTGGTCCATGCTTATAATTGTACCCGACATGAGTCTACAGAGTTGTCTACCTTCTTTCTGATGTATGGACGGCACCCTCGGTTGCCTGTTGATGTAGCATTTGGGTTAGACATGGAGCCAAGCAAGTCCAAGTCCATCAATAAGTACACCAAGGAACTTCGTGAAAGACTCTCTCAAGCTTACGACATTGCTTCCAGTGCAGCTACGAGGTCACGCAGTAAGCAGAAGAAGTACTATGACCAGAAGGCTAGAGTTGCTGTTCTAGCATTAGGCGACCGAGTACTTGTCAAAGTAGTGGCTTTTGATGGTAGACACAAGTCGGCCAACAAATGGTAAACAGAAGTGTACATTGTGCTTGCCGAGCCGAATCCATCCATACCAGTGTATACAGTTGGTAAGGAGTATGGAGAAGGACGGAAGAGGACATTACACAGGAACTTGTAACTTCCAATTGGATCAATCCCACAGCCAGAGAACCAGGAGCCACCCATACCTCGGCCGAGGAAAGTACATCCAGCAACTCCAACGCCAACACCAAGACCACGACAGAAGACTTTAGCACCGACTGTGACCATCCCAGCCGACGAGGCTGATGCATACAGACCAGGATCTGATTGTGAATCAGGAAGTGAGGATGATTGTATTGTATATCTCTCCCATGAATCCTCAGAATCTTCAGAGTCAGCTGTTTCTCCAACTGATAGGCCACCTGAAGCAGCAGCAGTAGAGGAGAATCAGAATGATGAGATGGCTGCAGTCACTGAGGGAGATCAGGAGGAGGACACAGGGGATGCTCAGGAGGAACTACCCTCTGGTGAATCACTCACTCATCCTGAAGTTCCTAACTCTCGTTCTGGTGTGAGGTCATCTGCGCGACCCGTCCCCCAACCTCAGCGGTCCAATCGACAGCGACACAACCACAGTGGATGACAAGTGGAGATTATGTTCTGTCAGCCATTGCACAGCCGGACTGGCTAACGAGAGCCAATTATCTCAACACCCTCCTTGATACAGCAAGTTTTTCTGATCAGTCACATCGAGTATCTGATGCAATCCTGGATATTGTGACTGGTAGGATTAAATGATGAGGACATCATTTCGTAGTGGAGGGAAGTGTGTGGCAGTGTTGTATATATGTATATTTTCTGTATTTTATATATTTGTATACATATGTTTTGAAATGAAATGGTGTTTTAACCTTTTATTATGTTGAATTAAACTAAATAAACCTGTTTGGCTGCTGTATTCTACAGCTCTGCATAACGACTTGATCTCTGCGTGGAGTTTTCTTTTATTTTAACTAGAGTAGGTAGCTTGGGTCGGTCCTTTGTTTAATACAGCTTGCGCCTGATTGGCCTTCTTTCAAATACTAACACCCAGCATTTAACCAGAACACCAGCCACTACATGCGGACAACAACCTTGACCATGCGGACAACAAATATCTGTTCTGTGGAGTATTTACAACTGAGACCGTCCAAATAGATGCAGGCATCGTAAGTCCTGTCAGTTGTGTTGGTGAACGCAGTTCCCGCCCCAGTTTCACCTACAGGGGCGTTTGTTCTGATAATAAATCCTCATGACAAATAACGACCCGTGTTATTCATGAACACCCCCGGTTACATATGTTCTTGACGTCTAGTTCTATGTTGTTTTTGTTTCTGTAATGCAGGAGTGGATTTCTTTTATACAACAACCAAAATATGGAGTGGATTTCTTCTGTACAACAACCAAAATATGAAGCAGCATACAGCAAGTTCAAGTCAAGTGGCAAGAATGCGAGACAAATACACTGAATTATGGAAAGGGACACTGATTAACCTGTCCTACATTATGAAAGATACTGATCAATATATGAAGTGTAATGGGAAGAAATAAAGTGTGTTACACCTTGTCAGCAATATAATTGTCATACCACTGTGCAGACTGTGACTGATAGCAACAACAAGAATTATTGTGATGAACAGTAGTGTTTTTATCAGTCCAAAACGTTAACATTTTCAACTTATCAATCATTCAGTGAACATTGATGAGCACGATTTAGTACAAGGATATTGACTTGATTCAGAGATGGAAATAATTTCACCTATTTTTCATAATTTGTGTATTCCAAATATTCTGCTGGTAAAGCCAACGTAAACAAATGAGGTAACTGACATTTCATATTTTCACAATGTGTTTTAAGATTACTGGTCCAGAATCTTTATTGGCTATTGTCCTGTGAACCAGTGTTTTTGCATGCTGAACCCTTATAGACATGTTGATATTCCAACAAAGAATATATTTCATATAGAGATAACTGCCATGACATTAGTTAAGTTAATTTTTTATTGGTAAGCATCACAGAACGACTGTTTCTGTTCATATTTGAACACAATCACCCCTGTTCGTGTGATGATTAACCGATCAGTATTGACTTATCAACACTGACAATTATACCAGCCTATCAGCAGCGGACGAAAAGTAAAAACTTACCTCAATTTATGTATGGGTATCGGCCAGTTTGGCATCGATCACAGGACGTCTTGACAACACTGCAACTGCTTTGACAAGCATATACATGCTATTCATGCTACCTAGCTCAAGTGTTTTAATGTCTGTAACATGTCATTGTTTTCCAAATTACACAAGCGTGTACCGAGCATGATTAGCCGGGCTCTGTCTGACGTAATGTTAACACTGCTATCGCCATATTGCCGTGAAACGTTTTTTGTCACCGGAAGTACTGAAACAACGTAAGGTCACGCGTAGTCCCGTGACCTACTTACGGGCTCTATAGTCTACATGCACACACAAAATGTGGTCTAAATCGGATGACTGGTTTCTGAGTTACAGGTGGTTAAAAACGGTGTATTAGGGATCCATAATCAGAACGAATCGCAGACAAGGAACGAAGAACACGTTCTTGACACTAGAGTGGATTGGTGAAATGTGGGGTCATGTACCATACCATATTGATGGGCATTGATTTCGGAGATACTTGCTGCTGAAAGTCGATTTTAATGAATCAATTTTGAATTATCTGCCATTTGTCCTTGAACCTATGTCCTTGAGGTTTTTTTCAACATATTGTTGCAGATGCTGCTGATTTTTCTGGACATTTTTCTGGCCACTGGTTGTTGAGTTATCTCTGGTACTAAATACTTCGAAAAATATTATTATAATAATAATAATAATAATAATAATAATAATAATAATCATCATCATCATCATCATCATCATCATCATCATCATCATCATGAGGATGAGGATGAGGATAATAATGATGATAATAATAATACCCGTAAACTCTCAAGGCTACAGAAAAGCTTATGATTCTGTACCTCACGAATGGATTTTAAAGTCACTGGAATGTATTGACCTCCGAGAGCGACTATTTGTTTTACTCAAGTCTTTAATGAATTGATGGTCAACTCAACTTGAGATGTATTCGTAGGGGTAGTTGGTGACTTCGGAACCCATTTCTATTAGAAGAGGAATATTTCAGGGCCATTCTTTCAGTCCTTTTCTGTTTGTTATTAAATCCTGTAAGCTTTTTGCTCAGCAAAGAGGAAGGTTATCATCCTAGACCTCCTCAGCACAGATCCCCAACACCCCTTACTCACCTCCTTTACATGGGGGGAGGCTTACCAGCCCGACTGTGCAACAACATGATGAAAACAAGGCCTATCCACAGTTTACGTAAATGAGCCAAGGATGCGGGACTTAATCTCAATGTCAGTGTTGATTTTGTTGATGGCTAGCGAAAAAGTGATATATCAATTCGGCCCAGGCTCAGTTTTTCAAGGAGAGGCTATCTGAACGATCACTGCATCGAGTTACGTGCAGTGTGTTGAGAGGATAAGCAACCCTGCAGAGTCCTTCGCTTGGATGAGGTTGGCTGGCCTGAAAAGTGAAACAGAAGGCAATCTTCCAGCTATATGACGGCGGTCTGTAAATAATTGAGTCTGGACAAGACAATCCAGTGATTGACATCATGAGCATCGATCCACGCGATTGGGATCGATGACGTGCATCAACCAAGTCAGCGAGCCTGACCACCCGATCCCGTTAGTCGCTTCTTACGACAAGCATAGTCGCCTTTGACGGCAAGCATGGGTTGCTGAAGATCTATTCTATCCCGGATCTTCACGGGTTGGTACTTTTGTGTATGAGTGAGTGAATGAGTATGGTTTTACGCCGCTTTTTGCAATATTCCAGCAATATCACGGCGGGGGACACCAGTAATGGGCTTCACACATTGTACCCATGTCGGGAATCGAACCCGGGTCTTCGGCCTGACGAGCGAATGCTTTAACCACTAGGCTACCCGACCGCCCCCCTTTTGTGTATGAAGATGGCAACAAGTTAAATGCCCATAGAGTTGTAGTCATCTTTGAAACATATGTATGTTGAGAATTACCTGAAGGAGGAATCATAATCAAGAATCATAAATGACACCATTAGATTAAAATATTTGATGACCCTGGCCTGAAAAGACAGGAGGGAACTCCTTCCTTCTAAGTTGAGTGTTGCTGTATTGTGTCTAGCAGCAAAAGAAAAGCAACTGCAGGGCATACATTGATCATATTGCAATTTGCTTCTTTAGTTCGATACCCATAACACAGGGTGAAAACAGCATGCACGAACATCCTGAGTAAGAACAATCGCCAATTCGGGTTAACTGCCCTTGGTCGTCCTCTTGATTCAATTTGCAGTCTTGACAAGTTATTTGTTGTTGCTATTTTAACTTCTGCGATATCCCTCCTAACTGGTTCTACTTAGCATTGCTCCATATCAGTTTTATTTCTACAGTATGGTTCACATTATTGGTAAGTTTGCATCATTTGTGTCTTAAAGTTACTTGCATTTGTACGTAGCAATTTTGCCCTGCTATGTTCTTTGCCCAGCGTTCATGATCTGTGGTTGCTATCTTTTATGAGTGCTTGACCACTGTTGCAGGTAGGTGAATATTATTATAACTGAACTTTTTTATATCCCCACTGCCATCATATTTTGTAATGTTATACTGCCATTGAATTGTACTACCACTCTATTGCATACTGCCATTGTAATTGCTGTGCAGTAATTTGTATTGATTTGTAAATCTAGTTAATTTTGTAATACAACTGTTGATTTGTATACAATTTGTTGTTTGTTTGTTGGTTCCACACTAATTTTTTACGTAAAAATATCTGGGTTAACATACTGTTTCATTTTTGTAATCGACACGTAACAATGTGGAGGAGTACCAGTTGTCTTGCTGTATCTACGGATATTAACTCATCATGTGGCAGACCAATTATAGTGGCCATATCCCAGCCAAGATGGTAGCACCAGAGACTACTCAAGTACATTTGAGTTTGAGGTGGTATTTTACAGAAGTGTTCAAGTGGACAACATCGATTTGGGACTTATGTGCCAATTGCCTCAACAACAAACTCCCAGTATACGTCACTCAATTTCCAGATTTATAAGCTGGATTGATTATCCATGAAGTGGAGAGGTCACTCACTCAGGTCACGGTCACTCCAAGACAAAGTCTTGAGGAAATTGGAGGATACGGATTGTATCATGATTATCATAGCTCCTGTCTTTGCCAAGCAGCAGTCTCTAAAGTCGTCCTCGGGATTGGAAAAAGTCACGTGTAAGATGCAGGCTACCGGCTTCTCCAAATCTGCATCGGAAGCGGTGGCACGATCTTGGAAACCTTCATTGCCATTTACGACAATGTAACTGCACTCATGGTGGTGGACTGCTTGCTCCATCTTAGGTCGGTGAAAATGTTTCGTCATGCTACTATAGAAGGATATATATGTCAGCTTTAGCCTCGGAGCTTCAGCGGGATAGACTATCAGATGGAAATCCCCAAGTACTTAACAGACTGATGAGATCCTATTTACAGGAAGTGACGTCCTCGGAACCATAGGAATGCCAATATAACGGTAGCTCAGTGGACGCTAACATGCAATGTGCATGTTCCTAACGTCTTCGTCCCGTGAAGATCCGGGGTAGAATAGGTCCTCAGCAACCCATGCTTACCGCAAAAGGCGACTATGCCTCTCGTAAGAGGTGACTAACGGGATCGGGTGATCAGGCTCACTGACTTGGTTGATGCACGTCATCGTATCCCACTTGCATGGAACGATGCTCATGATATCAATTACTGGATTGTCTTGTCCAGACTCGATTAATTTACATACTGCCGTCATATAGCTGGAATATTGCTGAGTGCGGCGTTCAACAACAAACACACAAACATTCACTCTCAGTATCGTGTCATTTAGATGATAATTGGGACTTGAAATGAACTGTGCCAAACTTTATGTCAGGCTTGCCCAAAACAAGACGTTACCTGTACAGCGTTTGTAATCCTGAAATGAGTAAATATACAGATGATACGGAGTTTGCCGTAACTGTTAAGACAATACGGTTGAGAGTAAAGTCACACTACCAGGATGAAATTGAAATGAGCACAGTCAATCTAGAGTTTCTCCCCCGTTGGCTTCAAGATACGCACTTATAGACAACATTGTGCATCGCTCGTTAGACTTACGTCCCTTGGTGCCATTCCATCCTGCGTACCTGTATAAGTCTGTCTGCAGGATGGTTATGTCGTGTTATATTCTGACGAGCAGTGTGGTCCAAATGTTGTCCATTTGGCGGCATGTCTGTGGAGCGAACTGATAAAGGCAAAAAGTTGACTTTACTGACCAGAAAGTGGCAGACGACATCTTGCGTTGTCATGTTGAAACAAGATCTATGGGCGGCCATTCGGTCAAAAAATTGAAAAAAAGGACAAAAGTACACAATAAAGGTAAGATATTACGTATAAAGAACTAAATGTTACTAATAAAGTCAAAATAGACAACAAACAGACGCAGGTTAAAATCATACAAAGTTGAAACAAAGGTCGAAAGTATTAATATTAATTGTCAAATGGTACGAAAAGACGTCATAAGAAAAGAAAGAAGAATGTATTCGAAAGAACGTCACTGAGCACGAAAGGATGTTTACAATAAAGAACGTCAGTGATAACGAAAGGACGTTTGCAATAATAAAGAACGTCAGTGAGCACGAAAGGATGTTTACAGAAATAAAGAACGTCAGTGAGAACGAAAGGACGTATACAATAAAGAACGTCAGTGAGAACGAAAGGACGTATACAATAAAGAACGTGAGTGAGAACAAAAGGGCGTTTAAAAAAAAGAACGTCAGTGAGAACGAAAGGACGTTTACAATAAAGAGCGTCAGTGAGAACGAAAGGGCGTTGACAAAAAAGAACGTCAGTGAGAACGAAAGGACGTTTACAATAAAGAACGTCAGTGAGAACGAAAGGACGTTTACAATAAAGAACGTCAGTCAGAACGAAAGGACGTTTACAATAATGAGCGTCAGTGAGAACGAAAGGATGTTTACAATAAAGAACGTGAGTGAGAAGGAAAGGACGTTTACAATAATAAAGAACGTCAGTGAGAACGAAAGGACGTTTACAATAAAGAACGTCAGTCAGAACGAAAGGACGTTTACAAAAAAGAACGTCAGTGAGAACGAAAGGACGTTTACAATAAAGAACGTCAGTCAGGATGGACGTTTACAATAAAGAACGTCAGTGAGAATGAAAGTACTCAATGTATTACGACACTCCTCGTGCACTCACCGTCTGACGTCACACATTATATGTATGTATGTATGTATGTATGTATGTATGTATGTATGTATGTATGTATGTATGTATGTATGTATATATGTATGTGTGTATGTATGTATGTATGTATGTATGTATGTATGTATGTGTGTGTGTGTGTATGTGTGTGTGTGTGTGTGTGTGTGTGTGTGTGTGTGTGTGTGTGTGTGTGTGTGTGTGTGTGTGTGTGTGTGTGTGTGTGTGTGTGTGTGTGTGTGTGTGTGTATGTATGTATGTATGTATGTATGTATGTATGTATGTGTGTATGTATGTATGATGTACACATTGTGTATATACATGTTGCGTTTAGCATCGTCATGGGCCAAGGGCCTTTTCATAAATGCGGTGTACTGTGTAATCCGACATCTGCCTAATTAGTACATGTATATTTGGCCTTTATTGTGTACTTTTGTCCTTTTTTTTAACTTTGTATTTTTAAACCGAATGGCCGCCCTTAAAGATCCGTGGGTTCTGTTGTAGGAAGGGAAGCAAAAACTGGACGCAATACCTCGTCGATGCAACGCTGTCCTGTGAGATTTGCCTAAAAGAAATCCTTGTTTTCCTGGCCAGAAATTCAAGGAACTGTTCCTCAAATGAAGAATATAGACATTCATCGGATGTGGTGCCATGCTGTCTGCCCGGTAAGCTCCTGATTTAGTTCAACCAAAGTCTCAAGCGACGGTGTTACAACTGCAGCCTACCAATGGCCCCTTCTCGCTGTAATGCCGATAAACCTGGCATGTTATTGTTGATGAATAGATTCTATGCATTGACGAATATTGAGAGATGTTTTATATACCCATATGCATCATGTGATCATTTTGCACTTGCATTTCAGTTATAGTGAAATATAATATATTTACATGGAATCACAGTGAACTGAAGATGCATTTCTAGGATTGGTTTTACATGATTTTGGGAACATTATTTTGTGTTCAAAATTCTAAAGAATTTTATTTTTGAATTGCTTGATAGTGTACTTATTTTCACATGCATATTTTGAATATCACTATGCTTCTCTCAACATCACTGTGTTAAGTTATTGCATAGATTTAAATGCATCTACATTGCTCCATCTATTCATTTAAGAAAAAAATATGTTATTGGAATGTTGTCAAAACAAAGCAAGACTTAATTAGTGTTATTTATTATGATCACATCAAAGCTGGGACAATTTTAACACGCAAAGAGTGATAGTGTTAGCAATCCCTGTATTCTGGTCTGTTGTAAAGGAATGTCCAGCAGGCCGTTAGTCCATTACTTCAAGTTTGTTGCTCATATCTTTCTTGTGTAATTCCCGGTGGAAAAAATGTAACATTGAAAAAGAAATCACATGTACTATTGAATACATGCCAAACATTGATTGGGGAGAGAAAAAGCAGTTGTCGAGGTTGATACAAGTACATGTTAAAGAGTGCACCTTTATGTTGCCGCGTCGTTCAGGAAACCGGACTATTCTTGTCATTCATATGTAAAGAGTAATTATAACACTTGTAACAATCAGGTACCAAAGCACTCCTCAAACAAAACAGTCTATACTATTTCACAACTTTTGAACCTGCGCTCATTGAATGTTAATGTACAATATAAATGCACTGTGTCTACCATTAGATTGTTCAAGTTGGAGGCAGCAATCAAGCAGGTGGGTTTTATTGTATGTTCAAAGGTAACGCCTTTAAAAACCTCGAAAAATAACCTTCAGAGAACCTCGGTCCACCGAAAGAACACTGCCACACGTCACTGAACACTGAGAAGGTGACGTAATGTTCACTGCCGGAGCAGTGGCGAGCTGTCTCTGAGCATCTCGCCACGGTCAAGTGGCTACATTGTAGAAATTGGTTTTATATCCCAATTCACATAAAGTCGTGTTTTTGTTGTGTTAGATTGTTGTTGATGATTATTACAAATGTACAGGTTGGGAATGGGTGTAGCACGTCAGTATATGACCACTGTCTGACAAAGGAAATAGTTTTCCATTATAACTTGATTGCCAACCTCATATGTTCATTAACATTGAAATGCTTGTTTGTTTCCGGCCAGCTGACGATGATGCCAAACAATATCAGAGTGCAGGATAGTTTGAACCATTAATAATGTTGTTTTCATCAATATCAATCAGTTCTGTACACAAGTTTCATAATTGGTGTTGCAAGGAAGTACAAATAAAAAGACATCTCATTGTACCCATATATCTTTGTACCAAGTTGTATCAATGTAATAGACTGTTTCCCTGTAGGCAAACACAAAATTATTTACCCCATGTCTGCATTCAGACATTTTGATGTGATATGTTACCTTAAAAAGGTAAAAATCGCCGGACAAACTCTTGATAAACTGGGGCGGTCGGGTAGCCTAGTGTAAAGTGTGTGGGGGGTGGGTGGGTGTGGGTGTGTGTCAGATACACGTGTACTTAGGTTTGGGGTAGCTCCTCTATACACCTGTCAGATAGAGGAGTACTTGGGTGGGGGTAGCATCTCTATACACTTATCAGATAGAGGAGTACTTGGGTGGAGGTAACCCCTGTATATACCTGTCAGATAGAGGAGTACTTGGGTGGAGGTAACCCCTGTATATACCTGTCAGATAGAGGAGTACTTGAGTGGAGGTAGCCCCTGTATACACCTGTCAGATAGAGGAGTACTTGGGTGGAGGTAGCCCCTGTATACACCTGTCAGATAGAGGAGTACTTGGGTGGAGGTAGCCCCTGTATACACCTGTCAGATACACGTGTACTTGGGTGGGGGTAGCCCCTCTATACACCTGTCAGATAGAGGTGTACTTAGGAGATGTGTGTATGTGTGTGTGTGTGTGTGTGTGTGTGTGTGTGTGTGTGTGTGTGCGCGGGGGGGGGGGGGGGGGGGGGGGGGGGGGGGGGGGGGGGTGGAGGGGGGTGCTCCTGCATACACTTGTCCGATATAGAGGTGTACTTGGTTGTGAGTAGCCCCTGTATTATACACCTGTCAGATAGGGGTGTACTTGTACACATCACGAGAAGTGTTCATGTAAATACAGGAAATGTTCCCGAAAAAAGGTGTCCTTCAAACACAGCATCAGTAATGGACAGCACAGTACCATGTGGCGTGTTGCTGACGTCGGCGTGATCACCCTACACACTCAGAAGAACTAGATAAACAGCAGGTCAAGAGGGCTTGCACGAGACAGGTGGATGACGCAGCCCGACCTGACGAGGAGTAGTGCCATGGCGGGATGTGAGTCTTGCTGCACCAGCACCGCCACAGGTCATACACAACCAATCCTCAAGTGAGAAAACGTTCCAACCCTGAAAACATCCCACACCCAGAGACCTGATAACGATATATGGTCTCTGCCACACCCTATATCCAATGCATCCAATGAAGCTATTCAAAGTCACTGTCGACACATATATTGCAGACACTGTTGTTAAAAAACTAAGAACAGTGTTGATAAAGCTGCCTTGCCAAGTAAAATAACAGCACGGATATGGATGCATTGACAAATGAAACAACAAGTACAGGGGCTACTCACAACCAAGTACACCTCTATCGGGCAAGTGTATGCAGGGGCAACCCCCACCTACGTACACCTCTATCTGACAGGTGTATACAGGGGCTACCCCCACCCAAGTACACCTCTATCTAACAGGTGTATACAGGGGCTACCCCCACCCAAGTACACCTCTATCTAACAGGTGTATACAGGGGCTACCCCCACCCAAGTACTCCTCTATCTAACAGGTGTATACAGGGGCTACCTCCACCTAAGTACACCTCTATCTAACAGGTGTATACAGGGGCTACCCCCACCCAAGTACTCCTCTATCTGACAGGTGTATACAGGGGCTACCCCCACCGAAGTACACCTCTATCTGACAGGTGTATACAGGGGCTACCCCCACCCAAGTACTCCTCTATCTGACAGGTGTATACAGGGGCTACCCCCACCCAAGTACTCCTCTATCTGACAGGTGTATACAGGGGCTACCCCCACCGAAGTACACCTCTATCTGACAGGTGTATACAGGGGCTACCGCCACCAAAGTACACCTCTATCTAACAGGTGTATACAGGGGCTACCCCCACCGAAGTACACCTTTATCTGACAGGTGTATAGAGGGGCTACCCCCACCTACGTACACCTCTATCTGACAGGTGTATAGAGGAGCTACCCCCACCCAAGTACTCCTCTATCTAACAGGTGTATACAGGGGCTACCTCCACCTAAGTACACCTCTATCTAACAGGTGTATACAGGGGCTACCCCCACCCAAGTACTCCTCTATCTGACAGGTGTATACAGGGGCTACCCCCACCGAAGTACACCTCTATCTGACAGGTGTATACAGGGGCTACCCCCACCCAAGTACTCCTCTATCTGACAGGTGTATACAGGGGCTACCCCCACCCAAGTACTCCTCTATCTGACAGGTGTATACAGGGGCTACCCCCACCGAAGTACACCTCTATCTGACAGGTGTATACAGGGGCTACCGCCACCAAAGTACACCTCTATCTAACAGGTGTATACAGGGGCTACCCCCACCGAAGTACACCTTTATCTGACAGGTGTATACAGGGGCTACCCCCACCTACGTACACCTCTATCTGACAGGTGTATAGAGGAGCTACCCCCACCCAAGTACTCCTCTATCTGACAGGTGTATAGAGGGGCTACCTCCACCTAAGTACACCTCTATCTAACAGGTGTATACAGGGGCTACCCCCACCCAAGTACTCCTCTATCTGACAGGTGTATAGAGGGGCTACCCCAACCCAAGTACACGTGTATCTGACAGGTGTATACAGAGACCCTCTTCCATTATATTAGTGATCACCTGATTCCCGGATATCATTGTGTCATATTGACCACGTCAAGTAATAGTGGACTAAGGTTTAAGGTCATACCTTGTAGTTTTCCTCCGTGTCAGACAATACCACTTGCTGTCAGACAATACCACTTGCTGGTAGCAAATACCACTTGCTGACTCGGAGAAAAACCACAATATAACATCTGCGATACCTGCGACGCATGCCTTGAAAAGATGTATGATGTAAACAAATGTAAACACATCACTAATTTTACTTTGTTAATAAATAGTAAAATAGATTAGAAGCCTGATAGTCAAGCACTGTATCAGTGTATATACATATATTAGTGGCGTACTATACCTGAAGAAGTTTGTGTCCCTGTATCAGTGTATGTCACTGTATCAGTTTATATATGTATCTTAGTGGCGTACTACATGTGAAGCAGTGTTGTGACTCTGTATGTGCATATACATATCTTAACATGCTTAATGGGGTACTATTCGCGAAGCACAGTTGTGACTGGGTCACTGTGTATACATTTCTTAGTGGCGTACTATTCGTGGAGCAGTGTTGTGACTGTGTGTGTGTATCTACATATCGTAACATGCTTAGTGGCATACTATATCTGAAGCAGTGTTGTGACTGTGTCAGTGTATATACATATCTTAAAATGCTTAGTGGCGTACTATTAGGTGCAGCAGTGTTGTGACTGTCAGTGTGTATACATGTCTTAACATGCTTAGTGGCGTACTATACGTGAAACAGTGTTGTGACTGCGTCAGTGTAGTTCTTAGTGACGTACTATGCGTGAAGCAGTGTTGTTGCTGTGTCATTGTAGATATCTTAGTGGCATACTATACGTGAAGCAGTGTTGTTGCTGTGTCATTGTAGATATCTTAGTGGCATACTATATGTGAAGCAGTGTAGTGACTGTGTCAGTGAATATGATTCTATGAAGTAGATCGAGTCGCTTAATTTGGAGCGGAAACAAGATTTTAATTAACATAGCTGCAGAATGACCATGCTGACCTGTGGTTAAGGAAGAGAATTTAAGGATGTCAACTTCTTTATAATAAGGAACACAACGTTTCGGAGTATATGCTTACTCCTTCATCAGGTGAATGATAGAGTAAGCATAATATATACTCCGAAACGTTGTGTTCCCCATAAAAAAATGAGGTGG